>NW_019724742.1:134586-209143 GCF_002891405.2 Cryptotermes secundus
AAGTTGGAACCTTATGGACTGAGAGGAATATCTCATGCATGGATGAGATCGTATCTTACAGATAGATCACAGTTTCTTGAAATTCACTATATGGATCAAAAGACTTCAAAAATGAAGACAGTTACCTCATCCCTTAAAGCAATTAAATATGGCATACCTCAAGGTTCTGTTTTGGGACCCCTTTTATTCCTATTATTTATAAATGATCTGCCCCAAGTTATACATAATGCAGAGGTAGTACTATTTGCTGATAATACAAATATATTGATTATTAGAAAAATGGTTTTATGAAAATCGTTTAATAATAAACATGGATAAGACAAAGGTATTATTTTTTCGGGGAAGTAGATCTATTCAAATTACCAGACCCCTTTTTTTTATTTAAATAATAAGGATGTGGGTTATTCAGTGGATGTAAAATTTTTGGGTATTTGCATTACTGAAGATTTAAGTTGGGCAACACACACTCAATATGTGTGTCAAAAACTTAGCAAGACTACCTATTTGATAAAATCCCTACGGGACTCAGTGAGCCAAACTGTTTTAAGAAGTGTGTATCTTGCAAAATTTGAGTCCATGTTGAAATACGGTATTATTTTTTGGGGTGGGGTGCAAAAGGACTCTGAAACTCTATTTAAACTGCAGAAAAAATGTGTAAGGGTGATAAAAGGTGTTAAAAATAGAGTTTCCTGTAGAAATTTCTTTCGTGAATTAAAGATTTTAACTGTTACTTCGTTATATATTTTTGAGATGCTATGTTTTATGATAAAAAATAAGATTTATACCACCCAGTATTCTGATGTTCATGGCTATAACACTATTCATAAACACAATATGTATGTACAATTTTGTAATAGTGAGTGTAGCAAGAGAGGGGTGATTAGTATGGGTACCAAAATATTTAATGTCCTTCCAACTGAATTAAAGAATGTTAAAAATTTTAATGTTTTTAAGAAGAAACTTAAGAATTATTTGTTGTGTAATGTCATCTGTTCTCTTCAAGAATTTTTTAATAATTGTTGACATGGACTGTTTTGTTGATAAATCTGTCTGTATATTTTTATGCCTTTTTTGGAGTATTTATTATTATTAATTTTTGACGTAAACTGCTTGTTAATAAATCTGTCTATATGTTTAAAATATTTATTCTTATGTCTTTTTTTTTGAGTATTTATTATTCTTAAATTAAGTTAAAAACGTATTGCTGTGTTATAGTCATGAGTCACTGTGTGAATGTTATGTTTTTTTTTCTTATGTTATTTTTGGTATGATGTTGTTGATGTTTGACATGTCCAATTGTAATTCTCTACAGCTATGGTTGAAATAAATAATAATAATAATATTGGTCTCACCATTATACATGACTATTGTCAATCTGTAGTCTGGTTTGGGACATCTGATAATTCATATATAAATGCTGAAATTATGGCACTGGGTTGTGTGGTAGGTGGGTTCAAATATTCCCTTTAAATGTTCATAATCAGCTACTACACTGCATGGTGTCATAACCCAGAATACCACAATATGAATCTAATTAATTCATTTAACTTCTCATGCATCGTGTCATTGTTAGAACAGATCAAAGCTTCTAGAAATGACTGGAGAAGATTGCATGATAGCAAGCTTTATAGTTTACACTCATCCAGGTACAGTCAGGATAATGAAATCAAGGAGAACTTGATGATGGGACATATAACACATGCAAGAATTACATGCAAAATTTTAGTCAAAAAACCTTTAAGGAAGAGATCACTTGAGAGACTGTGTCTTTTCCATTTTAGATAAACTTCAGTACAAAGTTAATAACAAACTTGTGAACATAAAACCAGGATGAATTCTAGGTTGTGCTGTCACAATATTGTTAACTAACCAAAGCTTATATACATTACACAGGTAGGTATATATAGGAGGATAATATTAAAATCAGTCTTGAAGAAATGGGATATGAAAGGAGAACTGAGTTCATCCACAGGGACTGGTAGGTGGGCTAATATAAACATAATAGCCCTCTACTAGACTGCTTGATGTCATAATGAAGAAGAATAAATATGAATTTTGTGATAATGGGAATGAACCTATGTGTTCCATAGAAGGTGGGGAATTCCTTGAGTAGCTGATGAACTTGCAGCTTTGCAAGAAAACTGTCCTTCATATAATTAGTTAGGAAAGACTGGGAATTGAAGAAAGTGTGCCCAAAATATAAGGGCATCAATGGCGATAGGATAGGAAAGTACAGTTTTACTGGTCACATAATACAAAACAGCAGGATGCAAAAATTAAAGATAAGTTAACCAGATTGCTGCAGAATTGAATCTTCTTGGGTTCATTTATCTAGTGAAAATAAATGTGATTTCTGATTGCAAGGAAAAATGTTATTCTGTGCATTCAAATATATTTTTATCTTCTTTATTATTTCAGCTTGCATGGACAGAATAATATATGAAGTAATCGCACAACTTCATATTGTCTTTTTATATATGCCTGGTGTGTGTTATAGAACCAGAAGCTTCAGAGGCTGATAAAGATGATGATGATGGTGATGAGAAAACAAACCCTTTGTCTTGGTGGAAGCAGTTCACTGAAGGGGATGAACTTGAAAATATGAAATACAGTGGAAAATTAGTTCTTTTGTTTTCCATACTTCGGGAATGTGAGAAAATTGGAGATAAAGCGTGAGTACAGCCCAGTTATTTGTTAAGTCCTGTGTGTGAGTTACTGAAATTTTTATCAAGAGGTGTCATGTGAGATCCTGGTAATAGGAATTTATGTGGACTCTTCAGTAAGACTGTGTCCCATATGCATTATTCTGTTTCAGGCTGGTATTTAGCCAGTCCCTCTCCTCGCTGAACCTCATTGAATATTTTTTGCAATGCCCTGATACTGCTACACAAGAGAAAGAAACTGAAGAGTCACTAGGAAATAATGCCAGTTCATGGACTATGGGATTAGATTATTTTCGCCTTGATGGTTCAACATCAGTTGAGAATCGTAATATATGGTGCAAGGCCTTCAATCGTGAAGATAACCACAGGTTTGTAAACAAGTCCTTAAAGGTCATATACTGAGTATGTACTGGCTGTAGAAGTTGCCAGCGGTAGTACCACAAGAACATTTCTTGTTGATTGCAAGTAGGGAAGACAATCGGTATTATTCTGTCATTTCTTAAGACTTTCTTTGAATGTTTATATCAGTAGATGTTCTATTTTTGTGTCTCCATTAGTATATTCCCTACATAAGTATTTTGTTGACCTTCAGATCGTTTGGGAGTAGAGTGAGAATGACTGCAGTACTTCTTATGAACTAGATGCGCAAAACAGAACTGAAATTTTGATGAATTTTGTGACAAAAAAATATTGTATAATGATAGTGGAAGTTATGTATATGTTCATGATTGTGATGAGAGTGTTCAATTTCCAATAAATCCTGGGGATAAGGAAGATGAAACTGTGATTGATGCGAGAGTGAATAGGCAAAGAAGACACCCACAAAAGCATTATTATAATTAGAAAATGATTAAATATTTGACCAGTTTAAATATGAAACTGTTTGCAGAAATTATTGGTCCCGCAAATATTTAGATATATTTATCTGGAGCCTTCATTCTTCACTTTTAGGAATAAATGTGTCTTGAAACAGACTATGAGGGTAAGTCAATAAGTAAGTTACAAAAGGATATAGAACTTAAACAAATAAGAGTACTTATTTGAAAAATGCTTTTATTTCTCAACATAATCTCCCTGTACATTGAGGCATTTGTCCCATCATTTCACAAGCCCCTGAAAACTAGCAGCATAAAATTCTTTGGGCTGCTGTCGGAACCAGGCTGTGATTTCGCTTTCTATAGCTTCATTGGAAAAATGTTCAGCCAAAGGATGATGTTTAAGAGGGCCGAACAAATGGAAGTCGCTTGGAGCAAGGTCAGGGTTATACGGAGGATGCTTGAGGACTTCCCACTTGAAATTTTGTAGCGTCTCACTTGTTGGCAGTATGGGGACGTGCGTTGTCATGCAAGAGCAACACGCCTTTGGTGAGGAGTCCTGGTCACTTCTGTTGAATGGCCATACAGAGTTTCCTGAGGATGTTACAGTAGGAGTTGGCATTTACGGTTTGTCCTTGAGGCTGGAATGCAGTGAGCAGTATGCCTTTGTGATCCCAGTCACCGCCTGGTTCCAACAGCAGCCCAAAAAATTTTATGCTGCTGGTTTTCAGGGGCTTGTGAAATGATGGGACAAGTGCCTCAGTGTACAGGGAGATTATGTTGAGAAATGAAAACATTTTTCAAATCAGAACGCTTATTTGTTTAAGTTCTATATCCATTTATAACTTACTTATTGACTTACCTACGTACTATGCCAGCATTGAAATGTGCAAGTACAAGCTGAAACAGAGATTTAAGGGTCACAGTTTCAAATATGCAGGTATGGATGATGTTTATATATTTATTGCCATCCAGATGCTGAAGATCTGATGTCACATAGAAACTGTGAAGTTAAGCTTATTCTTGGACCATTCCATGAACCAGAATGCATCATCGTCAGTTAGCGATTATAATTAGAAAGTTACTAGATTCTGTTTTCAGTATACTTTGGTATTCATACAATGTTGGAAATACAAATATACTGGGTTAATATTTTTCATATCAGATGGCAATAGATATATGTTGCTAATGTAGGAAGTGTGTACAGTATTATGACATGATACTGTATTACTTCTATTGGAGATTATTGTATTATTTCAGTTGAGAAAGAATACATTTCTAATATAACTCCATGTAACTCTAACTCTAATTCCATTTTGCAGTACTGATCAGTCTTACTTTTATAAGTTTGCTTGGTAGAAGGACACTAGTATCTGTAAGCCTATAGATTATGCCACAAAGTTATTTCTCCTGATAATGCAGTACAGAAGATGTTCCATTATTTGTCAGCAACTCCAGATGACATGTAGTTTCAGACTAAGAGAGAGACCCTGGTCCTCCAGGTTGGAGGTTGGGCATGAGGCTAACAGCCACATCCTGTAAAAAGAATTTTGCTTAGAAACCTAACAACCAGCCTCGGATAAGTTGAACATATGGGAAACAGACTAAGCAAAGGGCAAGTAATAGTGATGTGATGGTGACTTGGAATATACATGCAATGCTGCAACCCGGAAAGATGCAGGAACTAGCCCAAGAAATGATACGTTACAAAATTGACGGAATATAATGCAATGCCAAAGAGAATGTTAAAAGGAAGGCTATATTCCAAAAGAAGAAAAGGAAGACCCAGGATAAGATGGCTAGGTGATGTTGAGAACAACCTAAAAGAGTGAAAGGATTGGTAGAGAAAATGAGGACTAGAGCATTGGAGACTGGTTGTATAGGAGCCTAAGGCTCATCCAGGCTGTAATGCCAAGTGCTAGGTAGGTAGATAGATACTGAAGATTGAATGTGCAGCTGAGAGTGTGCGTCTAACATTTGTTCTGTTAAATCTGTCACCTGCAGGGCTCGCCTCTTCATCATTTCAACTCGTGCTGGAGGTCTGGGCATAAATTTGTATGCTGCAAACCGTGTTATAATTTTTGATGCATCATGGAACCCTTCGCATGATGTTCAGAGCATCTTCCGGGTGTACAGATTTGGCCAGAAGAAGCCATGCTACATATATCGATTCCTAGCACAGGTATGGGCTATGCGCTTAAACAAGTAGAAGTAAATTTTATACTGCGGAACAGATTTTCATGTAATAAGTTTATCAATTCGAAGATTAAGGTTGGTAATTATTAATCCTTTTTCTCCCAGTGATCCAATTTATTATCCACTGGTTTTACATGCTTTCTCATTGGCTTTCTGTTGGCTATGGTTTTTAAGTGTTTGTAACTGCCACCTTGTTTGAGAAATTTCAGTCGCACTATTGAAAAGTTGCATTTTTCTTCTCGCACTTTACACTTACATCTTATTTTCAAATTGTAGTTGATTTGTTATTGATTTTTAACTGAAGTTGCATCCAAAGAACTTATTTGATGTAGTGATCATGCAGAGAGTAGTTGTATGGTGCAGATGGCATTTGTAATTTTAATTTTGTGTGAATAAATGGACAGATTCTGTGGATAAATTGCCTAAATGAAAGAAAATGGATAGGAGACTTGGTACTTGGAATGTTAGACGTAGGTATATGGCAGGTTTGCTCAGGGCAGTGGCAGAAGGAATCTCAAAATATAAGTTAGATTTAGTGGAAGTATAGGAGGTTAGATAGGATGGAGGTGGCACCAAACCAGCAGGCGAATATACATTTTTCTACAGAAAGATGAATGAAAATCTGAATCAGGTACAGGTTTTGTCACACATAAGAGAATCGTATCAGCAGTTAAGAGGAGAGAGTTCATTTGTGATAGGATGTCATACATAATACTAAGAGGACACAGGTGTGATATCATCGTTCTGAATGTTCATGCCCCAACAGAAGATAAAATTGATGATATAAAGACAGGCTCTACAAAGAACTATGTATTTAATAAATTCCCGAAGTACCACATGAAAATTCTTTTAGGAAACTTCAGTGCCAAAGTAGGTAGGGAAGATATTTTCAAAGCAACAATTGGGAATAAGTGTTTGCATGAAATTAGTAATGATAATGGAGTTAGAGTAGTAATCTTTGCCACATCCAAAAATCAATAAGTATGAGGCGTATCCACAAAATAAGTTCCGTTTACAAATATTGCCGCTTCCTAGTGTTCTGTCTCCTCCTGACTTTTCCACCAAAACCTTATATGTATTCCTCTTCTGTCCCACATGTACTACCTTCCTGGCTTATCTTTTCCTTCATAACTTCATCTTTCTCATTTTATTTGGTAAAGAGTACAAGATATGAAGCCCTTCATTGTGCAGTTTTCTCCAACCTCCTGTTATTTCATCCCTCTTTGGTTAAGATATTTTCCTCAACACCCAGTTCTCAAATACCCTTAGTGTACGAGGTGTGTTCAAAAAATGACGGGAATTTCCGTATTTTGGAAAAAATATTTATTCATTCGTCTACATTAATGTTGTCGCCTTCAAAATAGTCCCCATTCGATATTATGCACTTACACCAGCGCTTCTTCCAATCATCGAAACACTTCTCAAACTCGATTTTTGGGATAGCCTTTAGCTCTTTCAGCGATGCGCTTTTAATGTCATCTATGCTTGTAAAACGACGGCCCTTTAAGGTTCTCTTTATTTTTGGAAATAGGAAAAAGTCACACGGAGCCATGTCTGGCGAATATGGAGGCTGGGGCATCGTTACAGTATTGTTTTTGGCCAAGAATTCACGAACAAGCAACGAAGTGTGAGCAGGTGCATTATCGTGGTGCAAAAGCCATGAATTGTTTTTCCACAAATCCGGGCGTTTTTTTCGGATTGCCTCACGCAAACGGCGTTGAACTTTCAGGTAGTACTCCTTATTGACCGTTTGACCTTGAGGCAAGAATTCATGATGCACTATGCCATTAAAATTGAAGAACACAGTAAGCATAACCTTCACGTTCGAACGCACTTGTCGAGCCTTTTTCGGTCTTGGCGATCCAGGATGCTTCCACTGAGACGATTGAGCCTTAGTTTCAACGTCATATCCGTAAACCCATGTTTCGTCACCTGTTATAACACGTTTCAGTAATTCTGCATCATCGTTGACTTCCTTTAGTGATTCCTGAGCAACTTCCATTCGCCGCTGTTTTTGTTCAAAATTCAGCAATTTTGGAACAAATTTTGCTGCCACGCGTTTCATACCCAAAACATTCGAAAAAATTTCATGGCATGAGCCAATCGATATGCCAACATCATCAGCGACTTCTCTGATTGTGATTCGGCGATCATTCATAATCATTGCTTTCACTTTTTCCACGTTTTCATCGGTTGTTGATGTGCTGGGGCGTCCGGGGCGCTCGTCATCTGCAACGTCTTCACGGCCATCTTGGAAACGCTTATACCACTCGTAAACTCTTGTTTTACTCATAACAGACTCACCATAGGCCTTTGTTAACATTTCACACACTTTGTAACACTTTATTTCATTTTTTACGCAAAATTTGATACAAATTCTTTGATCCATTTCTTTTAACAAACGAAAATCGCCAAGCTCATAAAAACACGTCTAACCTTAGCGGCTGCCACAGACAAAGTAAGCAATGAATACAGCTGAAAATTTTATTGTACTTCAGGGGCATGTATACCAACATAATAAAAAAAAAATTTTGACAATTGGACTCTCCAAACCCGCGAAATTTTAAAATTCCCGTTATTTCCTGAACACACCTCGTATGTTCTTCCCTTAATGTAAGAGACCAAGTTTCACACACAGATGAGAAGATGAAAGGTTCTGAACTGAATGGCAGCAAGTATTACCCAAATCAAGTTTGCTCTTAATTTCCTCATAAAACAAATTTTGTTTTTTTATTATCTTAGGTGTTTTAAACTTAGCCACATTTTCAGAGGCTTTGTTACCTGTTTTTGTGTTATGATTTAGGTGACAAGACATCAGCATAATTAGAGCTGTGTTTATTTTATGATATTTATTTTATCCCCAGTAGATTTACTGTAGCACAGACATTGTCATCTACCTAACCCTATGTACATTCAATATTATTATTTTTATTATTATTATTATTATTATTATTATTATTATTATTATTATTATTATTATTATTATTAGAGGGGGTGGGTTTCCCCATGCACTTAGACCAGTTTTGGTCCATTGTGCGTCCCCCTTTAATTTCTACTGTCGCCATACCCTACCGGTAACTGTGTGTGGTATCAGCCCCGTTGAGCCAACAAGGTCGGGCCTTGATGCTTCCCCCATCTACCAGAGGCATTGGAAACTACTTGGGCGGGAAATTATTACATAATAATTTAGCTCAGAGGTCTCCTAGAGACATGAGGTTCTTTTACATGCCGTAAATCTACAACATGGGACACACAGCTTAAAGTCCCTCCCGGAGGACTTGTTCCCTGAATTTTTCCGCCCTTAAAAATTCCACGACCTCCGCCGGGTTTGAACCTGCATACCTTGAGTCATGAGGTGGGGGCGTTACCCCTAGACTACAAAGGCCGCTTATGTACATTCAATAGCTGAGAGAAGTAATTCTTCCACATATTCAGAGTGTTGTGAAAATCTGCAAGAAGATCGCTGTCTCCTATCCATGAAAGTATGGTTAGGCTGATTCAATGTCTTCCTGTCAGTTTATGAGGGTTGTGATGTGGGAACGCTGTACTGTTGACAGAATTTTGGATGTGGCAACGTTTAGTAATCTAACTCCAGTATCATTGCTAATTTAATGTAAACTCTCACTCCCAGTTGTTTGTTTAACAGTATCTTCTCTACTTTGACATTGAAGTGTCGTAACAAAATGTTCATTTGGTACTTTAGAAATAGGTCAAATACACATTCTAGTTCCTCATAGGAGCTGTCCTTCATATCATCATTTTTATCCTTTGTTGGGGCATGTACATTCAGAATAACATTACACTAGCAGCATCTTAGTATTGTATATGACATCACTGACAAACTCTCACCTCTTAACTGTTGATATGATTTCTTATGTAAAAAAATTCATTCCCCAGTTCATGACAATCATAGCCATTTCCATAGAGAATTTTATAATCATCTCCAGGTTCATTGATCCGCCTGTTCCATCTGATTTCCTGTTCTCCCACTATATCTAACTTATATTTTGCCATTTGTCATGCAACTGTTGTCACATAATCTGCTTTATATGCCCCTTATGTTCTGTGTGCCAGGTCTCATATACATTGGAAGTTGGTTGTTATTTCAGTGGGAAGAAATTGTTTTGATTCTGCACTGGGATGAATGTGTCATAATTCATTGTAGGGCACAATGGAAGAAAAAATCTATGATCGGCAAGTAACAAAGTTGTCCCTATCATGCCGAGTTGTGGATGAGCAACAGATTGAGAGGCATTACAACATGGCTGACCTTCAGGAGCTGTACCGGTTTAATCCCGAACAGAAGACAAAACGGCCAACTCCAATTCTACCTAAGGTATGTAACATGAAATGCTCTATACTTCTTACATAATTCATTCAAATTTCTGACTTGAATGACATTAATCATATTCATTTTAACCTCATTTAAATCCATGTATTATCAAAACATAGCTTTGTGCCTTCCATAATTTTACAGTGCTGTTATGTTGAACTAACTCCAGTTACAGTTCACTGCTGTCAAGTTTGCTACACATGGCAGTGGAAACCACAGACATATATTGCTACTGTTACAATCCAGTTTATTTATGAGCATAACATCTAAGTTTGCTATCACTTGACTGACAACATGTGAAATGTCCTGGAGAAACGTAGTAGGAGACAGTTCTGCATCAAGACGAAGGCTTTTCAACCTTTCTGTAACTTATGCCATCCAAATTTTAAGTAATGAGATATGTGCATGCTCTGATGTTCTGTAAGCGTCTTCTTCATCCCACCAGCTTGTTTCATAGAGTATTATATTGCTTTACTAGAGTCAGTTTTTTCATGCTTTGTGTCGTTTATGACAAGAAAATATTCTACCTTCATTATGGCAACAGATTGCAAGGCATAAATTCAGTGCTTAGAGTAATAAATGTCTTTGAAGTCAGCTGCTCATCACAGAGGTGAATGGACTGACACCTTTGACGTGATTTACCATTTTAAGGCCTGATACAGAGTACAGTGAGCTTTTCTTTGTGGTGGGAGAGTAGTGAAATAGAAACCAATGCAGAGAACAAAGATTTTGAATCTGTAGTCTTCAGATGCACTTTGCAAGGAAAAGCCGGCTGGAATACCAGTTGACAGATCAGTGAACAAGTTTTAAACCATTTTGCCACATTACAAAAGGGTAAACTCCATTCAGTGTGACTGATAAAATGTTTTTTTTAGTTATTTCTTTCTTTTTTAACCTCTTATCCTTAACATGTTTCAGTCTTAGAGACCGTCTTCAGCTACAGGCAGAAACTACTATTAAAATGTGGTTGGTCAATATCAGTACATACATACATACAATATCATCACAGTGCCATGAATAAAATATGATCCTTTAGCAACTACATCAACGTGCATGAATACATTAAAACATTTATAAATTATTACAATTAGTCTATTTACAAGTATGGTTTAAAATAGATTATGTTAAAATTTTTAGAACTAATATGGTTTGTGTCCTGTATAAATATTTTAATGTATTCATGCACGTTGCTGTAGTTGCTAAAGGATCATATTTTATTCATGGCATTGTGATGATATTGTATGTATGTATTGTTATTGACCAACCACATTGGAATAGTAGTTTCTGCCTGTATTGAAATATCCTTCTGAAGATGGTCTCTAAGACCAAAACATGTCAAGGATAAAAGATTAAAAAGGAAAGAAATAAGAAACATTTTATCAGTCACACTGGATGGAGTTGATTAGCCTTTTGTCATATTGCTAGTGTGATGGACCAGGATGAACCAAATCAAATTTTACCACGTGTTTAAAAGTTGAGAACTTTCAGGCTTATTGTTTTGCAACAGATTCTGTGTAGAATTTGGGTAGGATGTGCATGCACAAAGTAAACAGCAGACAGTGCTTTTGTGTGTAACTCCTACTAAGGAGTTGGTTAATAGTGCAAAAGATTATTTAAGTATAAGAAAATGTTTAACTAATTGGTTCAGATAATGCTATGTAAGACACAGAATCTAGTTATATGGAGCTAAGACAGTGATAGTGAATGGCATTATTGCTGGAAGCTTGCTAGGCACTGAATGAGATTAATGAATGGTGTATGCATTTTCATGTAGACAAAACATATTGATACTGAAAAAATACAACATAAAGCAAACAGTTTGATGAAGAAATATAAAGGTTTATTCCATTCTCAAAAGCTGTAGTAATTGTTGACAGTGTCTATATAAATAAACATAAAACAACATATTTATAATAATGGGACAGCCAATGACTTGTCACTATCTTCATTTTCATTGTCCATATCATTTTGAGCCACCACATTCATCACCTAACTGTGCTGTAATGCATTACATAACTTTATCCAGAGTATTTTGGAGAGGTGGGGCAGAAGTCCTCTTCCTGTAATTGCTCTGCATTTTGGACATGCAAAATCCAATCCTCCCTAGTGATTCTGTCACTTGCTTCATTCGTGAGTCAACATTGGACAGTCTGAAAGTGCTGTTGAGTTGGGTGAGTTCTGCTTTCATGTTGGCCCATATTTGTCAGTTGTTATCTGACCTAGTTTGTATGCCTTCTTCGATTTTAAAATGGAGTGACTCACTGGAGTAACAGGTATGGATTTTGCAGGATTGTATTCAGTACAGTTCATAACATTGTATCATTGCAAATTTGATCATGTGACTGTTGTGACTAGTGTTTACATGTACAGTGTAATTTTAAAGAAGATCTTGGTGGATAGTGTTCCTGCTTGATATTCAGGAAGTTACATAATCAACAATTTAGCCCATAGACTAGCTATTCTGTCTGAAGTATTCTGTTTTCCTTATTTCTTCCAGCAAAATGCTGGAATATTACTTTAAAAGGGGCCACAACCACTTAATTTAATAATTCACCATTTACAGATCACCCTATCATTAGCACATCATAACCATTGCACTTGATAACGTGTTGATAAATAACTGAGCAATTGGTCAGTCAGCATTATTTTGGCGTAGTACTACTACCAGCAACACATTCAGTGAGAAGGGAACAGATAACCCTGTTCATGAAATAGATATTTTTATAGTTTTGGCAGTTTTGATGGATTACAGTGATTGAGATATTCATTTAATTATTTAAAAGTTATTTATTTTTGGTATTTAACAGCATTTTGACCTATTTTGCTTTGAATGTTAGGATGATTTAACAATTATGAAATGAAAGTGATGTTGAAGGCCAAATTCGAAGGATTTGTATTGTGACAGATGAGACATTTCTAGGAAATGAATAGGTTAACCTGATCCCAAACATTCAAGAATTGGCGCCTATCACTACACAATGAATATATGAGGGGTAGGCCTTCTCAGCCCTTTCACCGCGACCTACAGTGGTCTAATGTGCTTATCGCTACGCAGTGGTTCTAGTACTATGATTCACTGCACGCAGTGTAACCTGCTCTGTTGAAAGCCGATATCCACGGCAATGAATCATTCAAAGCACAATAATAGCTAAGAACACAGTAACTGTACTGTTAAAGAGGTGACTTCTACATGGTTTACCGTATCGTTATAACGGGAGTTTTTCAGATGAATTAATGACTTCCAAATGAATGATTCAGGCACATTCCAAGAAGGCCACTGTTGCACTTGACACATTTATTTAATCACTGTCTTTGGCTGTCCTTCCCCCCCCTCTCTAAAATTGCATTACTGAAGTGTAATATTAAGGTGTGTTTGCTTGCTGTAATGTGCTTAAATGAAATTCCAGATGATTGCTCAAGCACACCTGGTGTGACCTGAGCTCATACTTCATTTTACACATTATGTGTGCCAGTGAAAATGAAAGTATAAATGACTGATATGTGAAATGCAAGCAGCTGGGATTAACACTATATCATGCTTCTAGGAAGAAATGCATTGCCACTTTTGTGAGACTAGAGATTATTTTCTGTTATATAGACCATTCATTTATTACTAGTCTTTTCCTCGTTTCTGAAGACCAGATTGCCTCAAATTTTAAAATCATAAAGTGTCCATAAAATAATAGTTTCATATACATAACTTCTCTGCCCATAATTTTTTTAAATTCAGATACAGAGATCACTTGTAAAGAGCATGATTCATGTACCAGCCTTAGAAGTAAAACCAGAACTGTACATCCCTAATTTGTTAAATATAATTACCCTATAATTTCTTCTACCTTCAGCATATACTAATGCCTTCAGCTCCAGGGCTCTTGTGTGTAGTTATGACTTTATGAAGTTGTTTTTGCACTTGGTAAATCATGGTGGAATATGTGCCCCAGAGTTGGGAACATTCGTATATTCTGCTTCCTCTAAATGTTTCTTTTTATGCTCAGAGTTTGTACAAAAATTTGCATACCATAGTTTTTTCATCCTGAAAGAATTATTCTTTTTAGGATCGACTGCTGGCAGAACTGTTAAAGGAACATGAGGAGTGGATTGTTACGTACCATGAACATGAATCTTTGCTTGAAAACAAAGAGGAGGAAGAGCTCAATGAAGAGGAACGTAAAGCCGCATGGGAAGAATATGAGAGTGAGAAGAAAGGAAAGATCATTCCACCAGGTTTGTTTAGAGGAGATTAATGTGAGTTCTAATTTTCAACACATTTCTTGTTACATGCAGTTAACATTGTTCTGTACTACTTTTTAATTTTGCAATTTCTTCATTAAATTTTAGTAACTGGGCCACCCACTCTGAACATGGCAGCTCTTCGTGAAATCATAAGGAAAGAGGTCAGTATAGGATTATCTAGTGTGTTAAAACGAATATGTTGCTTTTAAATTATTTGTTAGTTATAGTTTGACATTTTTAAGTGTCATATTATTATTATTATTATTAGTCTCAGTATCATGATGATGTGTGAACTGATTGTTTGATGTGCTGTTTTAAAGCCTTAATATGCAATTTTTTTTTTAAGTATTTGATTTCAGAAGAACATAACTTGAACAGATGTAATGATCACTTGGTTTTAAGAGTGCTTCGTATGTATGAAGTCCTTTAATACAGTGTCTTTCTCAAAAAGATGAATCAGTCTTCTCCATCTGTGAGAAAAACATGGCTCACTGCAAAACCTCTCAGTCTTGCTTGTGTTTCTGTCCTTATAAGACATTCAGACATCTCAGAATTACTGGATTTTAGGACTTCATGTATTGTCCAGTGTTCTGAAAAACTAGAGAACCCAATATTTCGGAAACTATATCCATTTTTGTCATTAGGTGAGGAGGGAGACACCTACTCTGTTGGGTCCCTTAGAAAGAGCTAACCTTGATCACTGGACAACCTGTCTCAGTATTGCTGTAGCTATATAAATACCTGAGACCAGGCTTTGTCAAAAGGAGATAATGGGAAAATGTGCAAAAAAAAATAACCTGAAACTAAGGTAGAAAGGGAGATGAAAATTTTGTGCAACAAACCAAGTCCGTGAACACCAGTGCATGTGATTAATTGGAGAAGGTTGCAAAACCATTTTGTGCCAACAACTAGTGTCGTGTGTGGAATAAAACCTGAAAACTTGGAATTAAAACCTTACAGAATCCCATGAAGACTCTGTCAGATCATACTGATCTTCCCTATGAGTTGCTAACTTGGTCTGAGATATTTATATAGCTCTAGTTATGATGTAAAAGGTTGTCCAATGATTGAGGTTAACTCTTTCTAAGGGACTCATCAGAGAAGGTGTTTCCCCCCTCACCTGAGAACAGAAGGATATGCAGTTTGCAAAACATTGTGTTCTGTAGTTTTTTAAAACACTGGACGATGGTCAAAGTCCAAAAACCCAGCATTTGTGACTTTTATACACCAACTGAACTCTTTAGAATCCATTCAGACATATTTTTTTGTCCCCTTTTACGGTACTTGATTGAGACGATGGATATATGTCTGAACAGTAGGTTCTTCTATACAGTACTTATGTGAAAAGTAAATCATAAATCATGTAAAAGAAGGTTTGACTGTACATATCCTGGTGTTGGACTTCCTGCTTCATTAGTGATCTTCAAACCATTAAACAAGAAATACACTAGGAAGAATGGGGTGCCAGCTTAGGAAAAACTTGATGAAATTGAAGCTAAATTAAAAAAATCACTTTACAAATCCCTGACATGATTAACTGAACAGGCAGAGGTTTCAAGTGACTAAAAAGTACATGTACATCTGCACTTCTTTAAAATGATACTTGCTGAAGCACTTTGAACATGGTGATTAAGAGAGATGAACACATTTGTGTAACAGGTTTTTCTGGGCAGAATATGACAGCCTCCTTGCTCCAACACTTATATTTTCCACTGATGAAACTTGGTTTCTTGTGATTGGGTATATCAGTGCTCAGAACAGTTGGTGTTGGAGCAGTATTAATCCAAGACAGATTTTTGAACTACCTCTTCATGATCAGAAGATTCATGTTTTTTGTGCCAGTACTGTTACATGAATAGTGGGGCCTATATTTTTGAACAGGCCATTAATTCACATTGGTATGTCAGTAACATTTGTTGCCCTATTTTGAAGCATTGCAGAAGGGGAGAAGGGGTGTGTAAAATGGTGCTGCAGTACACACTGCTAATTATTCCATTAATGATTTAAACAGTGTTTGAAGACAGACTGATAGGTCTCAAATTGTGGCCTGCAATGTTAAATCCCTGTGAATTTTATGTGTCGGGAAGCCTAAAAAAAAAACGAAGCATATTCAAATAATCCTCACAAATTGGAGGAACTTAAGCAGAACATTTGTGAAACAATTACATCTGTTGAGGTCAGAACTTAAAACTAGTGTCAGACAATACTTTCAAGAGACTTGGAGTTGGGAGACATTTTGTGGAGTTGGGGTAGTTCAGTCAGTATAATGATGGACCACAGGCTAGACAGCCCAGGTTCATATCCTGTGAGATCCAAGATTTTTCTCCTCTGCTCAATGTCCAATCTGCCTCTGGGGTCTACCCGGCATCCTATTCAGTGGGTACCGGCAGTTCTTTCCCGGGGGGGTAATGCGACCAGGGCATGAAGCTGACCACTCACCTGTCTATAGTACTGAGATCAAGAATGGTGAAACTATACATCCACTCCTCCATATGTCTTCATGGCATAGTACTTAATTAATTAAGCACAGGGACAACTTTACATTTTGGGGGGGGAGATATTTTATGCATCTGCTGTGATGGAGAGTTCTTTTAAACAGTTTATTTATTTTAAGAAATGTGCATCTGTTTATATAATATGCAGCATGTTAAGCATCCATCCAATTTTTGTTTTCTCAACTAAGGTTGCAGCTGTTGCAAGCAATTTGGTCCTTTGAGAAAGACTCTGTGTAGCAGGCTTCATTTAAGGCAGTGTTAACTTGGCACCAGTATTCAGGTTATAAAAACTTTCAAAATTTGTTGTGTAAATGTTTTCAAGTGAGTAGGCCTCTTATGTGATGATTGTTATTTGTTCAGAATCCTCAAGCAACAGAAGAACAACTTGAACTACAATTGAAGATGGTTGCGAACCAGCTATATGAGTATCTGAACTCACCGAATGGAATGCAAGCACCAAACTTCCAGGTCTGTTGAGAAATAAATGCTGTACGTAGAACAAGGTATGACAAGTAACTGGATTGGTTCTGTAGAGAGAAATTTCTAATAACCTCTCATGAGTGTGGTTGTGTTTGAAGTAGTATTTGCCCTCTGAGTTTATACATATTCCTGTTTCTCTGCCATGCCTGAAAACGTTTCTACAAAATGCTTTTAATGCGATCATTCAGGAGATTTTTAGTATCAGGAATATGGAAATGTCATACAGAATCAATTTTGGTCAGTATTATGAATGGTCCAGTAGTAATATTTATTCTTTGTCCAGAAAGCACTTTACTGAAAGCAGTGTGAAATGGAGCAGAATCCTCTGGCCTTAGGCTTGGCTTTTTTATCATTGTCAAACCTGCTGTGAACTTAGTACTCAGTACAAAGGACACAGCACACACATAACATCATAACGCATATAAGCCCACACACCACCAAGAATGACGACTCCCATCCACGGGAAGAATTGACAACCAACAAAGACTTACGACAATTTTAATTAAATTTAAATAGTTTAATAGTGATTAATCCAAACATAAGAAATCTACTGTGGGAAAAGTGATAATGTTTTTATATGACAACCAGTGCCGTTGTAACTAAAACCTGTGACAATATATGAAACATACATCTGTGAATAACACAATTGAAAGTGAACATCAAACCAGCTTAATTTACAGTGTCTTCTTCCATATGAAAAGTGCCTCTGATGATGGTTTTAATTAAACCGAAACATGTAAGGCAAGAATAATAAAAGTGATGTGACCTCTATTGCCGCACTGGACGGAAATTCTATTAACTTTCTAAATTAATAGTGTAGCAGACCAGAATGAGACAATTCAAAGCTTAGTAGAATTTTTAGCCGTCTCCCCTCCCCTCCACATAATATTGTAATAGGTCATTCCTTTGATGCAGTAAGTGCTTGTTAATTCTACAAGTATATAAATTCAGTACTGTCTGGGGTTTCCCCCCCCCCTCAACAGAATGTGCATTGGAGTCCATCAGGTCCACTAACTGAGGTGACGATTATATAGTGTATATGAGTTTGTCAAACTAAAGCATCAGCTTCGTTTCCTACCACAATGCAACTGCAACCACTGCCTCACCATTTGTCATGATTTCTTTTATTTTGCCTAATGTGTAACCAAAGTGCGAAATCTAGAAGTATGTACCATTACATGTCATTGCCTGTCCTTAAAAATTCTTTTCTCTGTGTTTTCTAGGGTGGTTAATTTGTAACTCAAAGTGATTGTGATTTATTGCACATTATACATTCACACAGTTCACGACTAGAGGCAGTTACAGTGCTATCACTATTCTACACACTTTCCAGCTCACAATTGCAAACACATTAGGGTACTTAGTTCTCACTAGTCGTATACTGGCAACGGATGTATGCATAATTGTTTAGAAGGAGGTATGTTTCAGTAACTGAAAATTTCCTGTTTTTGCTCAGCTCCAAGCATTGCAGCAATACCGAATACATCAGGAGCAGCTGATACGAGCACAGCAGCAGGAGCAATGGAGGTTACAGCAAGAGAATGCTTTGCGAAATGCAGCTAACTTCAATAATTCTGTTGTCACATTCAAGCAGTACATACAGGTAAAAAATAATTGCTCATTGCATGTAGGAGCAGTAAAGTAAAGAGTAAAGCTATCCCTGTACCACACCATGAAGGCCCATAGGGTTCTGAAATATTGAGGGTCCCACATTATCTAGACAGTTGGCTTGAAGATGGAGGCAAGGTTGTCAGCCTTATGGCCGGCAGCGTTTTACTCCCCAGGAAAATTATTTTGATTAATTCCTGGTACTCGTTTCTGTTAGAGGCTGAGTCAACCCCAGGGCCATAGTGCGGCTGGAAGGATTGGGTCAATTGAAAAAAATCCAATGACCTCATCAGGACTTGAACCCGCGACCTTCCAGCTTGTAGCATAGTGCCTCAACCAACTACGCTACTGTGATGTAGGAGCAGTATTTCAGGGTCCCCCCCCCCACTAACTTCGCTGACAAACGACGGTCGCTCAGCGGGTATAGTTCACTTGCAGACTAAAACCACAGAGTTCAGCTTTTTTTTATTTGCACATTTTCTAGTCTCTTGGATGAACTGAAGCCTTACACGTACTTCATTAACCCATTTCACATCTGTTTGTTAGGCTCTGACTCAACATATTATTCATTCTTCTGGATATTACCTGCATATATCATCTCAGCAAGGCATGTTTATGCTAGTGTGTAACTTCATGAGGGTGGTTTCCATTTTATTGAATGATCCACTGATTTTTAGCAGATCTAGTATATTTATTGTCACGTGGTATGTGTCATTATAGATGGGGTTTGGATTGGTGAATGGATTTGTTTACCACTTATAAACACGACTCAGAACTACAGGCATTTGGATCACCACTACTAATGTCCGCAATTCACAAATCACCACAGCACCAGCTAAGCCTTTTTCCAGCCTGCTTTATCTTCACAAGCCGTTCCTTGACATTGGCTTCTAACAGTGGAGATTCTTCAGCGTCATGTGCTCATGTCCTCTCTTCACAGCCTCCCATGCAGAACTTTTTGAAACTCACTAAGCTCCAAACCTGCGAGTTATAACATATTGGCATGGACTACATAGAAGGCACAATTCTGTTGTTGTGTCCAACTGTCGCATTATCAAGAATCTGCTGCCTAGCAACGGGAATGTGTTTTCCGAGTCGTTTGCCCAGAAACAGTCATTGTCCACAGAGTCACTGCTTAGCAATGGGTCTATATGTGACATTGCTCACTCCTTAATGTTATTTGTCCCGAATAGCCCGCTGGTGTACCGCCATTCCATCTCTTCTGAGGGCTGTGCTTGTAACATCTGATCAATCTTACCTTCCTCCCCATGGCTCAGTTCTCGTGGTGATTACTGTCCAACAGCTCCTGCTGCTCATTCATTAAGGCGGCTCGTCCCAAGCAGTTCCTCATAAGGTGCCAGTCAGTCCAGGTGTCCTACCATCACCCTTCTTTTCCACATCATGACACACAACAGGATGCCAACAGTAAAGACTCTTCTTTCGTTTGGTACAGGCTAACTACTTAAAGTGGCCTGTGCTTGTACATCTTACACTGTGTGCAGTCTCTTTTTCTGTTTTGGAGAGGACCAACCCCTCCACAATGCCCTGACATTCCTTTTCCTAAACCTGAGTGGAGGTTCAAGTCTTTGCTTCATGATCTTCCGTATGAGAACCTTCCTGAAGATCCTGCCAGCTGTACTCTCCTTCCTCAGACATAGTTGCTCCTCTAAGTCTTGATTCCTTGTTCCATTGATGCCTTCTGGTTTTGCCTAATGTCTCATCCTGAACATCTGTCCTTTCTGGGTTCTTGGTACATCCTTGTCCATCCCTGATCCCTGACAACCTTGTCCCTTGCATGGAGCAGGAATGGCAGGGCAGGTCATTGCTTTGCGGGTGTGTAGATGCCTGTCCCTGTACCGGTTCTTCAGTGCTCCAGAAGTTTCCACTGCTGCCTCTTCCTTAGAACCTCCTCATGCTCTGCCTTGGACTCTGTTTCTTCTCCATATGCCTCCAATTCCATGCCATTCACTTCTTCCTGAATGGTTTCCACAGCGGTCTCCATTTTCTTCTGCTGGGAGTCCATATCGGCCATCATCCATTCATGATGGTCTTCTAATTTCTACGGCAGCTACAAGACCTTCCATCATTGTTCCATTTTTTCCATTTTTGTAGTATGGTGGTATATCAATCCAATGACTAGTGTCACGTGTATGTGTGACTCTAGACGGGGTTTGGATTGGTGAATGATTTATTGACCACTTATTCACACATATCAGAACTATAATTAATTGGAGCACCACTGCTCTCTCTCTCACCCGTTTCATCTGGTACAGTTTAGAGTCTTTACAGAATTTTGTGAAAACGTTAATGAACTCCATAATAGTAGGAACAGATACCGTGCTGGATAATTGTCCGCTGCTTAATGAAGCTTCATATATCATGGAGTTAATCTGCTGTTAATAAAGTAAATAGTTTTCTATGTGTACATTGTTTGCATACAGTGAAGGATTGGTTATCTTTCACCTGGAGCTGTTAGTTGTAGCTTAAAGAATTTTGCTGGGAGGTGAAGTAATTTTTACTCTATGACATATCATGGAAAATTTGTGATATAGAAGCCAGTACATTGGCTGTAGTGTGTGAATTATAACCTTATGAGCCTATAATTTAAATTTTATGATTCTATATGTTACAGGACCAAACGCAAACCAACCAGAATACAGCAGTATATCCTACTAACTTGTATCGAAATATTGCTAAGGACAAGTCTGGTGTATTGAGACTGCAACCTAAACGTGTTCCTTTTAATCCGCCAAGCACATCATACAGAACTATGGTAAGAGAAAAAGTTTTCAGTACAGTAGAATGGTATTTTGTAGAAGTAGCATACGAATTTGAGTTCCTTCTGTATCTGTAATTGTGGTTTACATTCACGTTTTTATTTAATGGGTTTACTTCTCACTTCATTTTCTGTCTTAGTTTGAGGTCTGCATGAGTATGTCCACAGATTTATTGCTTATTTATCTTACATTGATAAAACCTGATCCTAGATGTTCATGTAGATTTGGTTGACCTACGTAGGTATCCATTGACTGAAATCATCTCATTCCATTGGGCCTAGTTAAGTAGGTCTCACCTCGCTTTTTCACCTGAGGGTGGACACAGATCCAGCTTCAGAAGCTTTGTGTTGTGTTTGGACTTCTAGAGGATTGGCAGGTTCAAAAACACATTAATATGAAGCACAGTTCATGTATGAATAAAATACAGTACAGATGGATGTAAAGACTTCAAACATGGGCTAAAAGTGTTTTACTAGATCATCCATTCTGTGCATAGTATGAGTTCCTCTTAGAGGGGCAGTAGTAAGCATCTTGTATCTCAAGAATCTTTGAGAATGATTTATTTCTCATATTTCCATGCAGTTATGTCATATGGTATAATTTTTTGGGGGAATTCCTCACATAGTAGCAATGTATTTAAACTACAAAAGAGGGTTATAAGAATTATTACGAATTCTGGAAATAGGGACTCCAGCAAGGACCTGTTCAGAAACTAGAAATATTGCCGTTCTATTCTCAGTATATTTTTTCATTATTAAAATTTGTATGTGTGTCACACACACACCCAGCAGGCCCAGCAGTATAATACACGCAGTCACAGGAGCAAGACACAACATAAAGCACAATCCACATACGATAATAGAAAGAGTGCTCCAACAGAAGAGATTAGAGGTGACTCGGGAAGTAAGATACGACGTAGGAAAAATACTGAACAATTTTAATATTTTTAATATTTGATATTTGTTGGTATATATGATAAATATATATTTTAATTATTTTAATATGAAGACAAGGCATGCAGTGAACTAGTTTGACGTTAATTGAATAAGCACCTGAAGATGGCACTTTTGTGCCGAAACATGTAGTGCGGGAGAAAGGAGTGAGGTAGATAAGTGTATGCACTAAAATATGGTAAAATAAATCATGGACTTAAATCAGTGCAACAGGACGCTAAAATATAACATTATTAGAAGTACTGTTAGGCTGTTCGGGGACGAACAACCTTTAGAAGGGAGCAGTGTGACGCATTATCTGACATCCATCGCCACGACAACCTCTACAGTCGGAACGGACACTTCCACGACAACGAATACGTGGAAATTGTGGAGTTCCCGCAGCGAATTGAACGAGACAATCTTGGAACAGCTGCCGCCAGAGACAGTTGAGACGTTGTATTAGAGTATTGGGCTAGAAGTCAAGTGATACTGCAAGCAATAATAATTGTAAGGTGTGTAAGAGTGAGTGTCCAATAAAGATTCGCTAAATCGGAGACCCACGTGAAGTTATTTGTCTCATGACATACCCAACACGTGACAATATTATAATTCTTTAAAATAAATTGATTTTGGAAAAGTATCTGGAAACAGTAGTAACATAACAGAGTTACCTTTACAAAGAAATTAATTGCAGAAGGAATTCAGGTTATGCTTGTTATCAATCAGTTCAGAATCCTTTGTCTTTGCATTGCCTATCCAAGTATCTAAAGATAAAACTGTGATTTTACCTGTTTTTGTGAATGGGTGTGAAACATGATCTCTGTCATTGGAAGTACACAGAATTAGTGCTTTTAATAACTGGGTACTGTGGAGAATATTTTGAACTAGAAAGGGTGAAGTAAGAGGTGGCTGGAGAAAATTGGGTAAGGGGGAGCTTCAACATCTCATATATCATACTGTGCAGCTTAAATCGCTATGAAATTCTTGTTTGTAATTTCTGCTGTAAATAAGTTGTAGGTATAAACCTCCTTCAGTATTAAGTTGCATCGCATGCCATGTGTCCTTTAATAAATGCATACACTTAGCCTTCCAGGGTTTTTAATTGTCAGACTTTGTAACAACTTATTTCATGTAAAACAGACTCTTTGCATTTGTGTATTTATTTGGAGTGGTGTATGTCTCTGTTCCTCTTGAAGAAAACAGTCTTCTGGGATTTGGCACCATGTATATGTGGTGTGCGAAGAGACCTTGAGACTGGTGGCTGCTTTTACCGTTTCTCACGGTCTCTTCGCTTTGCAGATTTCTTATATTTTTTCTTCTACCCTGAAGATGGAGGCGATACGTTCCTCCGAAACGTCGGTTAACACCACATATACACAGTGCCAAATCCCAGAAGACTGCTTTCTTCATGCTTCATATTATCATATTATTATTATTTACACAATTACAGAGCTTTGATGGCAGTGATGCAGGAGGCAATCAAGTGGTAAGTCGACAGCCAGTGATCTTGCCAATGTCGAGACCATCCACTAGTATGATGCCACCTCCAATTGTATATTCCGGCAACAGAGGTTAGTGTTCTGCCGTGTTCTGATGTTATTTGAATTTCAATTGTGAGAAAGAAATACATATGATGTACATGAACTGTGGACACTCATATACTTATTTCAGGGCCTCCAGAACTATAATTTTACCTATTATTTTGTGTGGGTGTGAAACTTTGGGATGGTATGGATTTGACTGATCTGACTCAGGATAGGGACCAGTGGAGGGCTCTTGTGAACACGGTAATGAACATTCAGATTCCATAAAATGCTGGGCAATTCTTGAGTAGCTGCAGATTTTGGTTCTCCTCAAGATGGGCTCAGCTCCATAAATAAGTAAGTAAGTAAGGGTGTGAAACTTTGGTCTGCCATTAAGAGAAAAAGAAGTGAGGTTAATTGGGAATATAGTGCTGAGGAGAATATGTGGACCTAAGAGCTAGGAAGTAACAGAAAGATGGAATATATTGTATAATAAGGAGCTTCATGATTTCTGTTCTTCACCAAGTATTTATTAGAATGAAGAAATGAAGAAGGGTGAATGGGCAGCATATGGGGGGGAGGGGGAATGAGAAATGCACATTATGCTTCATGCTTCAGTCAGGAAATCCAAAGGAAAGAGATCAAGTTGGAGACTTAGGCATAGATGGAAGGATATTAATAAGATGGATTTTGAAATGGTATCTGAGGATGTGGGCTGATTTCATTGCATTGATGATCTGGTCATGTGGTGGGTTCTCAATAATGAATTGTAGGTTCCTATAAAAGACAGAGAGCTTTATCAAGCTGAGACATCACTGGTTTGGCGACAAAGATCCTGCTCAGTTGAGTTTCTTTTATGCCTTGGTTCAGTATCCTTTTTGTGCCCTTCAGCTATTACAAGTATTGTCAGAGCATTATAAGGATGAGAATTTAATGGTCCAGTGGTAGGGTGCTAGACTTCCATTTGAAAGGTCTTGAAATACCATGCTCCTGACATAGCTTGGACCCCAGGTCCCTTTGCTGGACACCACCTCCACATCTTTCTTATTATTATTTTCCCTTTTATCGTCATCATCATCATGAATCACCACCATCCTACCATGGGGACAATGCAGGTATCGCTCAGTTTTTATTTGAAAATGAGGATCCATATTAGTAGATGTTAAAGGTTTCTGACAGTGGTGTGTAACACTCCAATTTACTGGGTTCTTGGACTTTGTCCATCGTCTGGTATTCTAAAAAACTAGAGAACACAACGTTTCAGAAGAAGTGTGTGTTCCCGTCCTCATTTGAGGCCGAGACACCCACTCAGTTGTGTCTCTTAATAATAGGTAACCTCAATCACTGGTCAGCCCATATCAGTATAATTACAGCTATATAAATACCTGAAACCAGGCTTTGTTGAAGGTAAATGAAAGGGAAAATATGCAATAAAAATTGTTATATAAAGTATGCACTTACCTGAAACTAAGATAGAAGGGAAGTGAAAGTATATATTATATATTTTTCCTGTTATCTTACTTTGACAAAGCCTGAATAGGAAGGATACAGAAAGGAGTGGTTGTGGCCTAATTTGAGGCATTATCCTGTTATTTGGCTGGGGGAGTGAAGAAAACCATGAAATACATCACGTAGTATAGCTAGTCTTTGTGCTGAGGTTTGAACCCAAAGGCCCCTGAATATAAAGCAGGAGTGCTACCTGTTTTACTGTGGCATATGGTAATGTGCAGTTTTATAGTTGAGTCTCTGTTTAGTTAATGATGCTGAAACTACACTATGATTATGGGTGATAAATTCCTCCGTAGTCTAGGGGCAACGTTCCCACCTCATGACTCAAGATATGCGGGTTCAAACCCGGCGGAGGTCGTGGCATTTTTAAGGGCGGAAAAATTCAGGGAACAAGTCCTCCGGGAGGAACTTTAAGCCGTGGGTCCCGTGTCATAGCTTTACGGCACGTAAAAGAACCTCATGTCTCAAGGAGTCCTCTGAGCCAAATTATTAAGGACATTTCCCACCCAACAGTGTCTCTAATGCCTCTGGTAGATGGGTTAAGCATCTAGATACCGCTGAGCCAGTAGAGGCCAAACTCGCTCGCTGAGTCGGGACTAATGGCACGCACCAGTATCGGTAGGGTATAGAGACTGGTAGAATATCACAGGGGGACGTACAATAGACCACTGGTCACGGTGCATGGGGAAACCCACCCCCTCCAATAATAATAATAATAATAATGGGTGATAAATTGGAAAAGAACATTCAAGACTCTATCCTGCTGTTTCTGTAGGATGACATTAAATCCTTAGATATCTTCAGTGAGGGTATCAAGTCTCGATTGCAGAATTTGAATCCAGGATCATAACAGAATCAGTATCAATGGATATGACCGCAATATTTGCCTTGCGAGAGAGAGAGGAAGACTGGGAGGCCACACTGAGGATAGTAAAAATTGAATTTGGATTCTCTGTAGAATGAAGTAGGGTAGCTGACTGCTACATGCTACGTTTGGTTCACTGTTCTGTAGCATATTCTAATTCTTATTTCTTACATACAGGAAATCAGTTACAAGAAATGACAAAGCATTACAAGAGGCACCAACCAATGGGTGGTAACACAGCTGTACCTGAAGATGTGATTGAGACAATTGATTGATTCAGGTGAGTGAATGTATGGTGTGTGCAGGTATGTGCATACATGCATGGGTTTGTGTGTCTTACCCAAAGGACAGTATATACTTATGTTAGTGGGTCCATTGCATTATGATAGTATTTGGATATGTTTAAATAAAAGGGAAGGAATGTCAGGTGGATTGTTGAAGCCCATTCTGTGTGTATAGAATATATTCTCCATCAGATAATTCTCTTCATGAACATGTGAGCTTGAAAAAATTTCCTGTTTCTTTGGAAAATTTGTCACACTTCTTCCTTTTCATGAGTTTTGTGTATTATAGTCAGAGAACACTATCTGTTCTTCCATTTTGTCACACAACATTTGATGAAATCTGGAGATGGTAAGTACTGAAACATAATTTTAGGGGTTAGAAGTATGCTAAGCTATTACTATTGAACAGTGTCCTAGTGTACCCCAGTACTGAGTATTTCATGAAGCCAAATTTGATTCTACTGAGTGGGACATGAGGATGTAACTTCAAGAAAGCATGTGATTCAGTTAGGAGTGAAATATTTACAGTATTATTGAGTTTCACATACTCATGAAGCTATTTAGCAATTGTATTCAAATGAAACATAGTAAAGTCCATACAAGTAGACGTTTGCCTGATGAGTTTCGAATTCAGAATGGTATGAGATAAGAAAATGCTTCATTGCCATTGCTTTTAAACTTCGACATTTAGATACTCAGAATAAAACCTTAAAGGACTGAAACTGAATGAGACTCATCAGCACCTGCTCTATCCTAGAGGTAATTTAGTGGGGAGAACTCACATACATACTATCACATATTAGAGGTTTACGTGAAAAATAGAAATGGGTTCTGGATTGGATGATTGTCTTTATTGGCACTTTGATTACAATTACGATTAATTATAACAGCTCACAATTAATGAATGTCTAAGATTCACTCCATTTCTTTCTGGTCTATGGGTGTCTTCTGTATGTCTACCTTGGTTCTGATTTATGAGTTGGTTACTTCTTCAGCCTCCGTTGTCCCCTGGTTAACACTCAGCTTCGGAATCTTATGACTACATTACTGTTACTCTATTATAACTTCAGGGTGACCCAACTATAAGTCACCATGTCTAACAGTTTCTCTGTTATTCTGTGTGTACCTGTTACCATGGGAATATGTCTAGTGACTTGCTACCTAGCAATGGAGGTCATACTGTTGACTGTGTAATGTCGAGAATGTGTTTACTGAAGCATTGTGTAGCAATGGTTTATTCCGTCACATTGGTCCCGCCTTAAGGCTGTTCATCATGAAAAAGCCTGTCAGTGTGTCATTGTTCCTTCTTTTGAGGGCTGCGCTTGGTTTCGGGGGGTCCCCCCCCCCCCATGGTGACATCTCTCCAGCCATTGGCACTACTCCCTCCTCAAGGGCGATCATCCCACCCAGCTCCCTGTAAAGGTGCGAGCTGATCCAAGTGTACCATTATCATCCTTGGCCTAGAGTTTCTCTGGATCTTGTATAACACATCATTGATTCTGGTGAATTCTGGTTATGGGCGCTTCCATGGGGATTGAAGCTTGGGTGATTTCCCCTTTGTGCAGGTTGGACAATAGAGCCACACTCTGTCACCGCCATGGTAACCTGCACAGTTAGCAGGCATACAGAAGATCTGCCAGATGCTAATGAGGATACTGGTCTAGATGTAACTGTAAACTGAACTAAATATAATGCTCATGTCTCATCACTAGAATGCAAGCCAAAATCATAACATGATTTAGTAAAGTGCAAAATTCAAATGTCTGTGAGTGACACTAACAGATTTTGAAATTGCATTCATGAAGAAATTAAAGTAAGATTAAATGTGTACACAACACACAGCACATAAGAAACATCGAACCATAAGCCATACAACTTCAAGCTGACGTCTCCCATCTTCGGGATGAACTAACAAGGAGGAATTCAGCATTTTAGATTAAATATTTTAACATTTAGCGTTTTAACTTAAAACAGTTTCGGATGAAAAGTGAGGACTTGATAGTGTACTCAACTATCTTAGTAAGTTTTGTGCTTTTACACGTCAGCATATTGTAGCAGCGTCTACACGACAAACATAACTGTGAACATCATAAACAACGACAGTGTTTCCATAGTTATAGCAAGTGCCTCTGATGATGGTTGTATCAAACCGAAACATGTAAGGCAGAAGTGATATTAAAAAAGTGACCTACAAATTTTTACACTCGACAGACTCTCTACTAACTCTGTGGGAAATGCTTTCTGTCATTTGTTTTGTGGTCTTTTTTTTATACTTGTCTGCTGTGTGAAAACAAAAATTATTTTATGTAAAACCACAATTTGTCCAGTAGTTTTGTATGGCTGTGAAACTTGGTCTCTCACATTAAGGGAAGAATATATATTAAGAGGGAGCCATGATAGCTCAGTCGGCACAGTGACTGCCTGTGGTCCGGACAGCCAGGTGGTTGAAATTGACTCATTTTTTCTTCTCCTTGTCATCCAGATGTGTTCTTGGGTCCACCCAGCCTCTTACCCAATGGGAACCGGCAATTCTTTCCACGGGGAAAAGTGGCCAGGTCGTGAAAGTGACCATTCACCTGCAACTAATGTCGAGATTAGGAATGCATGGATCTATACATCCACTCCCCCATATGCCTTAATTGCATAATGTTTAATTAGTTAAGCGCAGGTACACCTTCGTACATATTAAGGATATCTGAGAACAGGGAGCTGAGGAGATTATTTGTATCTTAGTTAGATATTAGAATTATCAAAGCAAGAGGATGAGCTGGGAAGGGCATGTAACAAGAATAAGAGGCAGGAGAAATGCATACAGAGTTTTGGTAGGAAAACCACAAGGAAAGATGTGGCTGGATTTTATTTGGCTGAGGATAAGGGATCATTGGTGGCTCTAGTGGACACAGTAATGAACTTACAGGTTCCATAAGATGACTGGGAATTTCTTGAGTAGCTGGCCAGCTGCTCAAGTATGATTTAACTCTGTAGAGTCAGTTTGCCATTTGAGATTTTCCTGAGATTAGTGTTCAAATCCCCTGCTTCCCAAAGAAACCATTTTTTTTTCTTGGCACTACAGCCCCAGTGGGCCTGGGCCTACCTCCATGAACTTCTCCATTCACTTCAGTTTTTCTAGATCTTACACATTCGGTAGGACTCCTTGGGCAGGTGATCAGCTCGTCGCAAGGCCTCTACCTGTACACAAACACAGAAAAACGCACACACACAAACTAAACATCCATGACCTGAGTGGGATTCGAACTCACGATCCCAGTTTCCAAGCGAGCGAAGAAAGTACATGCCTTAGACCGCTCGGCTACCGTGACCGGCGAAGAAACCTTACATGATGATTTTCCTGTATGCATTTTATGTTTTTTATTCAGTGACTTGTGTGTTGTGTGTACCTATTTCAGCTGTTCTTGATTTCCTTTCATGTCCAATCCATATATTGCAGCAGTGTAAGGGAATGCTTCTGTAGCACGTCACTGCCTTTCTCTTTCTACCCTAAATTATGCTGCTATGAACTAAATGAGTTAAGCAAGATTAGAAACAGATGTTCATAATGGAAAATGTTATGTTATGTCTATTCTCATGAATTTTAAATATTAAATATTGGTTCTTATTCTTTTGCCTTGTTTAACTTTTTTCAGCTGGATTTAATTCATCTGCCAGCAGCTATTTTTAAACTTGGCAGCAGTGAGATTCATATTGTAAAAAGTGACACCATATCTGCTTGTGCCTGTGTAACCAGCAACATGGACACAGTTATGCAAGCACGGACCCTAATGGTGAAATGATTATTTTGTGTCTGGTTATTTCAGTTTATCTTGCTGTGTGTATGTGTTAATGAGTGGTGGGAGTTCTGGTATTGTTTCCTACTGTGTACAGGTTATCATATTGGATTATTTAAGAATGTGTTTGTGAATTTTGTACCGTGTATTTTTCATTATAGTTTCAGTCTTAAAATAGAGATTTGCAGTAGTGGATAGAAATTTTTTTAAAATTAGCAAACTGTCAGGCTAGTTATAATGATAAATCTGTTTCATAAAAACTACTATTTTATGTCATGTAACACTGTAATGTTCCTCTGCAAAGTTGATGGACTGATACCAGATTACATGGTGTCATATCACAGAAGATGGTACTGTGTAGAGAACCCCAAATCCAGACTACTTCTTAAACACTGTACAAAGAGAAAATCATATGTAGCCAATAGTTCTGTTGGTTACGCTGCTAATAGTACATTTATTTCTCATGAGAATGCAGATTCCAAGTACATCAGTTGGAATGTTATGTATGTTCGTACTGTATTTGAAATAAAGGTCTGTTCATTTGGTTTGACTGTTTTGGAAATAGCCACCAATACTGCATGAAATCCAAAATTTGAAACCATTTCTTCAGTATTATGTCAGCCCCAGAGTTTAAGCCAAGTGATGGTGAGGTAATTGTGAATGGCATGTATGGGGATAGTAGGAAGATGTTGTTGAAATTTATTGTTTTCTTATTACTGTCTTAGTCTTGAAGATGATGATAACACTTTCATGCAAATCGCTTAAAATATGAATTTATCCCTAAAATCTGATGACATTCTTTCTTGCATAACACAGGACCTTAATTCTCTAAAGATTCATAGGACCTTCTTTTGTACAACTCTCAAGGCTTAGACAGTCTCTTCTTCACTCTCAGCAGTTACTTGCTATACGTATTTGTAATATGCTGCCTGTCCAATTTCAGAAGTGGTGTGGATTGAACAGAACATTTAGTTCATAAATAACACATCTCAGATTTGCTCGAAATGAAAGAATTAAAAAAATACCAATATGTTGTCAGAAGTAACAATAAGCGCAAAATATAACAAACACAGACCAAGCTGCAGTTAACTCAAAACATAATGTAACCTGTTTTTTCTCAGTGTTTTAGGATACACAGATATGTCAGGTGGTAAGTGAATTCAATATATGTTGGAGTTAAGCGAACAACAGAAATTACATAAAACAATATTGATTAAGGAGAAATTAAATGCTCGATGAAGTAGATTTGTAGCTGTTCTGTCTATGGTTGGTACATGGGACATTTTTGAGGACACAACTTCTCAAATACTGTGGAGAATATTTTAAATGTGTTTGGGCTGCCTCATTAGTAACATTACGTTATACATTTAAGGATTTATGATGGGCATTATGACACAGTTTATTGTTATGACTGATTCGTTTATTTCAAATCGTCTTCATCGACATTAGGTGGATCAGTTTGTTGTGCCACTGTATATATACTGACATGAGCTAACAATATGTGGTGAAGCTGAAAATAAATTAACAAATATTGAAATTGTATTAAAAATTAACCTGCATCAAATCAACTTATATGCATGTTCCTCAAGTCATACCAATATCTATGTGTCAAAATACTGTAACGTGTTTCGTTACTGAATATGCTGTAGAGATCATTGATTGGTTTATTTAACAACCTACAAGTAACGGCTACAATTATTTATAACAATGTTACGGGTTTCCAGACTTTACAAACCCTACAACCAAATCTCTTCACACTATCTTCAGTAGTCTTCACGTATTAATAACGCGGGAGCTATACAAGTCTTGCTGAATTACACACTTTCACTCGTAACACGCCGCTGGCTAGATTCCAACTCTGCTCGCAGGCTGCTGCCTTGAGAACTGTTGATAACACTGCTCGTAGGCTTGCTCGGAACTGCTACGTTACAACTCTCGGAGGTAGCTCGAGGACTAACTCGGAACTGTGTTCGGCGATGGCCACATTACAACTGACTCGTAGCTGCTGTGCAGTTCCCTTATATAGCCGCAGTGGTGCCTGTTGCGTGCCACGTCACAGGAGTTGTTGACTGCTGCCTAGCAACCGCGATATCCCTTGGTGACGTCACCGTTGTTGACTCAGGTTGCATAGCTACCAGGTTGTGGGGACTCGGCTAACTTCAGCTCCGCTCGGCACGTCACTGCGGGGAGAGTGGCGGGGTGATGACTCACCTATTATGCGAGCGCTACGTTACCGCCACGTGCCGCTGGGGAGGTAGGGGTCCTCCGTTGGGCAACATGTCACAATACTTATCAGTGCCACTGGAGGCAACAAGAAGCAGGCCATATTTCATGCATGCTTTCTGATGAAAGAGGCGAGGCAAATTTACATGTATTTTCCAATAAAAGTATGCTGCTCGTGTTTATCTGTGCAGATTTCTTTCTTAGAACTTAGGTTATTTCAAAGAACTGTATTGGAATAAAGACCAGAGTTTATAATTCTTAGAAGCTTACTCTCAGTATCCAGAGCCGTTGCATAGCAAGGGTAAAGATTTAAAATAAATGTGGATTGGCACTCTGCAGAAGTTGGCATATAAGTATCTAAATGATTCAAACAATATTTTAAAGAAAATAAAAAGGTTAAGTTCCTACTTCCATAAGGAACATTTTAAAGCTGAGCTGATGATGTTTTCACTTCAAGCTGGTTTGAATGCAAGGGATTCATTTTATTTTGGAGTCAGATCTTCCAAGGGTTGGCAGAGACACGCTGAACAACAGTGAGATAAAGTTTCAATTATAACCACACAGATATATAACAAGGTTTGTAATATGTGGTACTGAAATGTATTTCAGGTCTTGTCTTGCCATGACACGCGTGCAGCCCTCATTCATGAAGTACAGTCATTGAAGTATCGCTAATAAATGTAACTTCATTTCCAGTTCTGGAGGTCTTGAGAAACCACAGATGTATGTGTACATTTGAACATCTTTCCTCCAGGCCCATTTTATAGTCATCTTCTGTGTAGTATATTGTATGTCCAGTGAGCTTGGAGGTGTATGTAAGTTCTTCAAAATTTTCGCAAGAAGTTTTGCCGATATATGCGTGCCAGCACAACACTTTCAGCTGTGTTGCATTCAATTGCAAATAGTTTACAAAACACTCTTAAATATACTGAAAGCTTTTTCCACAATATATCATGCTCTGGAAAGCCTGTAGCTGAATATACTTTTTGTGGATCCTTTACTCAATTCTCCTTGATATGGCTTCATAAATTATGAATTTAATGAAAAATCATCATCAATGACAAACACACTTAGTATTTCTGAATGGCGTTTGAAATATCTGCTTGGTTACGGCAGTTTCAAAGTGTTTTGTATCAGTGATTTAAAAAATTAAGTTTCTTGTGTTACAGCCCCATGTGATAGTCTCCTTTGACAACTGGCATGAGCATAATGAAATTACTAACTAGCATCAACAGCAGCAAGTGAAGTAATACTAAATATCCCTTTATTGTTGTGAAAAGAGTTTCTACTGTTTGCATGACAATGTAGCAGAACATGTTATTGGTGGTTCCTAAACATGGGGGGGGGGGAAGTTCCACTTGTCTTTGAAATCCTTGGTTACTGCCAACCATTCCTGGTATGCAGGGAGCTAAAAAAAATAATGTGAGGCCAGCATAGATTAGACTTTGCAGCATGCCCTATGAGTGCCAGGCCAAGTGGCTATTTCCCCCCCCCCCTCCAAAGAAAGGGGTCACCTTTCCATGCTGTTCTCATGGCCCCCTCATGGAAAAGGAAATGGCTAGACAGATGGACACGAACAGAACAGCAGTGTCCATCACTTGTCCAGGACAGTAAGAGGCAGTACACAATCCATTATACTATTCTGGTAGCAGAATTAGTGAAAGGACTTGTTCGTTTAAGTGTAAACATCAAATGACAATGGTGACATTCCTGAAGGTGTAAAATTTCCTCCTTTCATTGTGCCAAAGGAGACATGTTAATGACATGAAATAATAGCTTCTGGTCCATCCTCTCAGACCACATGAGAGGAGTAATAATAATACATGCTGTAACCAGATGAGAGCAGTAGTAAGACTCTCTTATTGGTGTCATTTGAAGCCCATTCTCATAAAAGCAATTTTTGTTGTTATCTTTTGTTTATAATTTAGCATTAGTATAACCTATTCATGAACACAATATGGTGTGGACTGCCCCTGCTTGCTGAAATGTACTGGCTCTGTAAATGGAAATGACATAACGATTTTTGGAGAAGGAAAAAGAGGCTCTTCAACACCAGATGTATGACTCACTGTTACTGAATTGAATTGAATTGAAATGAATTTATTTACATTCTATAAATCCTAAGCAGGTTAGTACCTTTGGATACAGAACAAGTCAAAATGTTACATACATAAGTACAGGCAATTTTAGCTTAAAAATTAATATAACTTAATTTTACATCATTCTCTATTTACATTGAAGTATTCATCTAAAGAGTAGAAGGAATGAGCATGTAGATAATTCTTTAACTCTGATTTAAACTTTTTAGTATCATTGCCCAAGTTTTTAATACTTTGTGGCAGATTGTTGAACACTTTTATGCCAGTAAAGTAGACTCCTTTTTGATATACTGATAAAGTTGATGAGGGTAGGTGGAAGTTATATTTTTGTCTAGTATTCATGTTATAGACATCAGAATTTAATTTGAATTTATCTTTGTTGTAAACAACAAATAAGAGAAGCGATAATATGTATTGCGATTGAAGAGGTAGAATTTTTAATTTCTTAAATAATTCTCTACATGAATCTCTACTTCTACATCCTGTAATGATTCTTATTATATTCTTTTGTATTTTAAAAATTATTACACTATGTGAAGAGTTCCCCCAAAATATTAATCCATAGTTCATAATAGAATGAAAGTAGGCATGGTAAACCATCTTCAATGTTTCCTGTGACATAAAAGGCTTAATTGATCTCATCGCATAGCAAGCTGCATTTAATTTAGGTATAATTTGTTCAATATGTATTTTCCAAGACAGTGTACTGTCTACATGTATTCCAAGGAATTTTGTATCAAGTACTTTACAGATTAATTTGTTGGCATAACTGATGTCCAGATCAATTTGGTGGTTGTTTTTAGTTGTGAATGATATGTAATGGGTTTTATCAAAATTTAATGAGAGTAAATTGGCTTCGAACCATCTGTTTAAGGCTTCAAATACAATATTTATGTCATTTTTAAAGTTGTCAAATTTAGAGTTCTTAAATATTATACTAGTGTCATCTGCATATAGAATTGGTTTAGATTTATTGTTGATGGTTTTAGATAGATCATTTATGTAGAGAAGAAAAAGTAAGGGACCTAAAATTGATCCTTGTGGAACACCGTGCTTTATAATTCCCCAGTTTGAAAATGCATTATGACTGGAGTTTTTATTATTTATTTCAACTCTTTGATACCTGTTTTTGAGGTATGATTTGATCCATTCATTAGCTTTGCCAGTTATTCCATAGAAATTTAATTTCGATAGTAAGATATCATGATTAACACAATCGAAAGCTTTTGCTAGATCACAGAAAATCCCTCCCACAATTAATCTGTCATTGAGAGCACTTAAAATATCGTTAGTTAGTTCATAGGTTGCTTTTTCTGTTGTTAGGTCTTTCCTAAATCCAAATTGCTCTTTGACTAATATGTTGTTAGAATTTAAGTGTTCAAGTAGTCTATTATACATAACTTTTTCAAAGACTTTTGAGAATGAAGTCAATATGGATATTGGTCTGTAATTAGAGATGCATTTTCTCTCTCCTTTTTTAAAAAGTGGTTTCATTACAGCGTATTTTAAGCGTTGAGGAAAAGTACCTGATGATAAAGATTTATTACATAGATGATTCAAGGGTGAACTGATGTAAACAGAGCTTGCTTTAAGTAATTTGGTAGAGATTTCATCATATCCATGTGAATTTTTGGGCTTAAGGGATTTAATAATGTTTTCAATTTCCTTCCTTGTTGAGAATTTGAGATTGATATTTGGAAATGAATTGTTAAAGGCACGAGACAGATAGTATATTGGATTATTATTATTATTATTATTATTATTATTATTATTATTATTATTATTATTATTGGAATATGTTTTCTCAGCTAATGAAAGGAAATATTCATTAAATGCACTTGCGATAGCTTGTGGATTGTTAGTGGACTTCCCTTCAATATTCAAACTTTGTACGTCTTCATTAACAGATTTCTTTCCTGATTCAACTTTCACAATATCCCAGGTGGTTTTAATTTTATTGTTTGATTTTAGAATTTGGCTGTTATAGTTATTCTGTTTGGCTTCTTTAATGACTTTTGACAAAATTTTACAGTATATTTTGTAGTGACTTTTTAGTCTTGGATCATTACTGTCCCTACTGGCCAAATATAGTTGTCTTTTGTGTTTACATGAAGTTTTTATTCCAATTGTTATCCAGGTGGATTTGTTTTTATTTTCATTTTTGACTATTTTTAAGGGAAAGCTTGAATAAAAGATCCTCAAGTATGTGTTCAGAAAGCAATTAAATTTAGAATCAATATTATTGCTGTCAAATACATTGTCCCATGATTCATTACTTAATTTTGTGACAAAATCTGCCATCGTATGCTTGTTGATTTTCCTTACTGTTTTATATTGTTGATTACTGGGCTGAAAGTCAATATTATTTATTTCTATGAGTTGAGCATCATGATCGGATAAGCCATTTATAAAGGGTCCTACAGTATAATCTCTTAATTTTGAGTTATCAATGAATATATTATCTATCGCTGAACTAGAATTATTTTGAACTCTTGTGGGAAAGTTAACAGTACTGGAGAGATTGTAAGATGATAACAAAGAGTCTAAATTTAGTTTCCTATTACTGTCGATGAGATAGTTTATATTTATATCACCACAAATTATAAATTCAACTTTTGAACCATGCAGTACATTTAGGATGGTTTCTAATCTATTATTGCCATTAAAGTGTAATGGCTGAGCAGAAGCACAAATGAGCTCAACATAACGGTGAAATTAGAGGGAGCTGTTGCAATTGATGAACAGATGTTACTAATAAAGAGTTCTGTCTCATGGAACAAAACATCGTGCAGTCTGTACACGGCTGTGCTTGCTGCCTGCTTCGTGCTAGTTTCATGTTTGGCTTGTTCTATCAATCTCACTCACTACCTCCCTGGAGCTGAGTGCTGTTTGCGTGGCCACCAGTCCATCAGCTACTCAAGAATTTTCCAGAATTTTATGGAACCCAAAGGTTCATTACTGTGTTCAGAAGAGCCCGCTGCTGGTCACAATCCTGTGTCAGATGAATACATTCCATGTCAGCCCATCTCCATAAGATCCATTTTAATATTAATCTCCCACCTACATCATGGTCACTCCCGTGGTCCCTGTCCTGGCTTTCCCACAGAAATCTTACAAATATTCCACTTGCCCTATCCATCTCATCCTCCATTACTTGGTCATTATAATTCTATTTTGCAAAGAGTACAAGTTATGAAGCTCCTCATTTGGTCCAAACATTCTCCTCACCTTCCTATTCTGAAGTACCCTCAGTCCACGTTTCTTCTTTAACACATTAATGAACCTCTGGATTCCATAAAATGCTGGGAGTCTTGTGTGTAAATGAATAACTGTTAGCTTCTCAAGAGTGACTCAGCTCCATGGAGTTAGTTATTTAAGTTTCAGTTATATTATTCCATTCAATATTAAACTTGTAAAAATGAGTATACGTCATATTCATAAGATTCATCATAATTCTGAAATTATTTTATTGTTTTTTATATATTAATAAATTTTGTATATATCTGGTTAAGAAGAGTTCATTTTAGATTCATCAGTTTTATTATATTATTGCAATTAATAACACATGGAAACCTCAGTATTATTGTCTGCAGTACATAATTTATAGGAGTTAAATGTAACTGAAAAAAAACATGCCATATGTCGCGTTCAGATCTGAGATGTGAACAAGATTATATTGTTTAGTACAGATATCCCTAATGAAAACAAACTTTTCATTCAAGTTTACCCAACTTCAATTTCGTTTAAGCGCTAATGAATATGTGGACATGTCTTCTATATATATAGTATGGTCCGCAGTGCTAGTTCATTTCAGTAGGGGTGTTTCAGATTGCTGTGAATGAAATGCGCAGTGATCAGGAGCCGCGCCATAGCTCAAGCGGCTAGTCGCTGGCTTCCCACCGCGGCGGCCTGGGTTCGAGCCCGGGTCTGGTCAAGTTAGATTTGTGGTGGACAAAGTGGCGCTGGGGCAGGTTTTTTCCGAGTACTTAGGTTTCCCCTGCCAATCTTCATTCCACCAAATTCTCCATCGTCATGATCACCCTGGGCAGGCTACAATAGTCCAATCAGTGGCCGCCGTGCCGAGTGGACACAGTTGGACCCCACCCCCCATTAAGCGAAGCAAATTCTCCTGATAGATGAGTGAAGTGATATTACTTAGACGCATTTCTAAGAATAAAAACTGCTGCATGTGGCAAAGTTATTCATTGTTCTATGAATCTTGGATTCGGGAGGCCTATTGGCCGTACTGCCTGTATGTTAATGTATAGTACCTAGTCATTTCACTGATTGAGCAGTAGTGGCTGTGGCCTAAATGTAGGTAGTCTGAACGCTGAAAGCAGATGGCAGTACAATGAAGTTGTTACCGGTTGTGATGGAACGAAGCCAACGTCGCCAGCGGTCGCCAGGCATTAAAATTGAGTCGCACACAGCTGTTTGGAAGAGCATGTTGCACGGTAGATGTGAAAGACGAATCTTTCTTGACACATGATCAATGCCATGTGTAATGTTCGTGAAGTTACAAGGGATTGTGTTGCAAAGCCGATATATTTTCATCGGAAATTAGTATTATATAATTATAATCAGGTCAACGTTATTACCACATGTAAATATTCATAATGGGAAAAGCAAAAAAAGGACGAAAGGGCAACAAAGAGGACGACGTGTAAGTAGCTAAACATACAATCTGGATATGTGTTCGCATGATCTTGTTATACGTGATGGTTAAAAGTGATATTTATATACTCGAATAAATATAGCATTAAGAATTTAGATTTCCAGATGAACTTCATAGTATGTTCTTGGTTAAATCTTCTTTCAGAGAGGATGAAATTAGTGTGGGTGTTCAGTCTGGTGTTGATGAGAGCCTTCCAAGCAAGGGGAAAGACAAAAAATTGAAGTCAAAGTAAGTATTTGACAAAGTGAAATAAGAAATTGCAACGGGACCATTAATATTTATGCAGTGGCACAAATATTGCAAGATTGTGTTGTTAGTAAACAGTCTTCATGTGGATTTTAAGATTTCACTGTAGTAATGGCAAACTTAATTCACATTAATTACTTGAATCAGAATTGTACACAGTATCTACATTATTTTCATGCCTTCTGCTAGAGTTGTGAAGTATCATCATCATCGTCAATGAATGTCAGTGAACTGTTGCAACATGACCTGGGTAGCTGTTATGTGCAGTAGTCATTTCTTTTATTGGCTGTAATTATGCATTGAGTTGGCTATGGTTATTCTGTTTTCTTGTAACTCAAAAACCTTTACTGAAACAAATGAATCTTGTATGTTAATGAATTTGGTTTTATGAAGTTTGCATGCAGAATGAAATTAATATCTGTTGTTTCACTATTAGTGAAGAATTGTATGTTTTGAGTGCAAAATGGTACTGATAAATGTGCTGTTAGGATTTTATAATTTCTTGCAAAAATACAAGTACTAAATGGTGAAATTCATTTTGCTGGCTACAGTAGGGACTGCAAAGGAACTCTGTAGCAGTCTTGAAAGTGCAGTTGATGTGTTTTATGTATTTTGCAGCCCTTTTTATTGTAGGGTTAAGCTATTTCATCTAGAGAAGACTTATTCATTCATTCATTCATTTATTGTATATTCCATAAATCCATATACATAGATTAGAACCAGTCACATAATTAATATAGTACAATACAAATATAAATATATATGTACAGTTTATAATCATTAAAATAGATAAAAAAACAAACATGTGTTAAATTTATATAAAAAAAACAAGTCTTACATCACTATACATAAAATTATGCAATATTAAAATTGTTTATGTATCCATATACACAGTTTTTTATGCTACCCTAGTTGCTGTTTGAGCTTTGTCTCTCCTGTGTTAGTGATCTTGCATATATATATATATATACAAGAAAGTGTGATGTTTGAAACCACAGAAAGAATTCCATAACCATATCTTTCTTTACAGTAAACTTTCCAGTATCAAGGAGGAATAGGCCTTAATGTGGACCATCTATATCCCCAAGCCATTATCATTGCATATGATTTTGGCCCATTCATTAAAAGTGTTTCATACAGTATGCTTCAAAGCTTAAGTTAAAACAGTAGTATTCCATTTGTATTATTTATAAAAGTTTCATCCTATGTGGAGTGGAGCATGAGTTGTTTGTTCAGTTTTTGAAGAAGCTGCTTTGAGGAATCTATAGGAAAGGCCAAGGTTTGAACTAGATTATAGCATTTTTTGATTTGTGTTTATTTTGAAATAGATTAGCTATATGTTGAACTATTTATAAATAGTGTACTTATAGTTGTATATTAATAGACTAAACTTGATAGAATAAGATTATGCTGCTCTTGTCTACATGAAATGTTTTCGGCAAAGCTTGCTTATAGAAAGCAGACTTTGTCAAAGCTAATATGTTTTGACTATTTAAATGTTTTGTTAAGTCAGCTTTGACATGTGCATCTTTCCGTATGAACAGAATAATGTATTTCAGTTTTTATTTGCATTTTTGAAAAGATTTTATGTTATTGCCATGGCTGACTTTGTATTTGCAGAAATAAAGATGATAGCAGTTCTAAAGGAGACATAATAGAAGAAGTTGAAGATGAAGCATCAATAATGAAGAAAAGAGGAAAGAAGGAGAAGAAAAAGAGAAAAGATCTTGATAATACTGAAGACTTAGCCAAAGACATCAACAATGTGACAGTAGAACAAGAGAGAAAAGATAAGCAGCAAAATAAGGTGAGGTGTGTGTGTATGCAGATCCTAGTGATTATCTTTTGACCTTTGAAGCCCTCCATTTAATATATTTAGTTCTGTTTCGTTTAACAGTGTAACGTTGATTCATGAGTGTCTAGTTTGTTGATGAGGATGTTCAGCTTGAAATGTTTCGGTATTAATATCCTGTGAATGCCTTTTAAGTGTCATGAATGAAGGATATTAACCCTTCAGCGTGGTTGCCGTACACAGTACGCTGGTATTTAAGTGGTCCTACCTGCAGTTTGCCGTACACCGTACGCCAAGCTGTAAGCTTAATTTTGAAGGCCCATAAATATGGAACGAACCACACCAGCATGATGACGATTGCACTGGGCTGTTGTGAAAAGAATACGCTCTCTGTTCGTGTAAACATAACATTCAATTTCCTGCAGCTCTGCCAGTCAGTCTAAATAGAACGCTGACCTCACAGTTACGATGGCCGAGTGACTGTGATATCAACATACCACAAAGGTGATATGCGTGTGGTTGTGAATAAAGCAAACAAACAAGAAACAAAGCCCTTGGTTGTTTGTGATTACAACAGAAACATGCTAGGAGTGGATCTGACGGATCAAATGCTACAGCCGTACTTGCTTGAATGAAAGAAGAGTACTAAGTGGTATCAGAAGTTATTCAAGAGGCTACTCAATGTAGCAATACATAACGCAATGGTCATATATCGGTGTCTCCCGAATAACAAAAACATGGACACACTAAAGTTCAGACTTTCACTAGCACAAGGCCTCGTGGAAAAATATGGTTCTGGTTTTCCTCATCCTGTATATGGCCATCCGTCAGTTGAGCCGCCACCTAAAAGACTCACAGAACGACATTTCCTGGAGCGTATTCCAGCCAAAGGGAAAAAGCAAAGCCTCAAAAAAGATGTGTTGTGTGCGCAAAACATGGTAAAAGGAAAGAATTTATTTTTGGTGTAGTGAATGTGAGGCAGGGTTGTGTTTAGATGGATGTTTCAAGAAATGCAATACGAAACTCAATTTCTAATCCACTTGCTTCCATCGCTCAGATACAGGGCGCTCATATTATAAGGTAAGATTATAAAACCATCTTTTAAGATGATTTTAGTGAAAAATTCATAATTATACCTCATATAGTTCAAAAGTTATGATACATAATATAATTTATAGAAAAATTTAAGTCGGCAATTAAAAAATACTACTGCAGGAGGCCCCACAACAGCAATATTTAACACTTTGTGGACCGTGCACCCTTTAAAAGGTTTTTCGCTTTTAAACATGGCAGACTGTTTGCGTGTTAACAGGTTTTTAGAACACAATAAGTTGCAACACATTATACATCGCTCTGGCGCCACCTACATTGCATGCAACCGCCTGCAGATGCGTGATAAGACTCTGGAATGTTTAGTTAGCAGTCAGTAACGTGACCTCGCTGTTTACTTAACCGACTATAAAGGAAAATGCTTTGCCTTCTTCAAGCTGTGTGTATCAGCCAGTATCTAGTGGGGAGAATGGATCAAGGACAAATTCTCCTCCGATGACCTAGCTGACCTGCCTTGTGAGACACGTAGTAATGGATTAATTGTCATTCATACATCGACAGTGATGGGGAACAACAAAGAATTGTGGCCACAGACAGTAAAAGTGACAGTAGCTCCGACGATAATGCGGGTAATAACATTGCTAGGACAGAAAAATGTAAAAAAAAATCTAAACCCTGATTCAAAATTGAAATACAAAGCATTTCTGATGAATGTGGCAAAGGCCTGGGCTACAGTCCAGATGGTGGTGGCAGAACCAGGGTCACACAAAGACTTAGTACGACCAGGCCCATCAACTCCCACCCCACGAAGGCCGCATGTGGACCCCCCAGGGCGACTCTTGAGTGATATGTGGAAAAATACCCTCGTGAAAATTGTGAAGAGTGAACATTCCTAGGGGAAGAATACTTCTAGGCAATGCCGTGTTTGCACAGTTCACAAAAAAAGGAGTATGTCTACATTTGCAAGTTCTGTGTAATGCCACTTCACGAAGTGGAAAGTTTCCAGAAATATCACACCCTCAAGCATTTCTAGGAGCATTGGTAAGTGTTCTCCAAAAATTATAGTTCAAAAAATTTATTAGGAGATTTTATATTAATTTTTAAAGTGAACAGTGCACAAGTTAGGGTAGTATGTTTAAAAATGCCAGTCCCCAGGGTGATTTAAATATTTAAATCACCGGTCCGCAAAGTGTTAAATGCCCGCGCTGAAGGGTTAATTAATTAAGCACCATACCATGAAGATGTATGGAGGAGGAGAAGGTATAGTTCCACCATTCTTTACCTTGGCACTAGATGGAGGTGAGTGGTCAGCTTCAGCACCCCAGCTACTTTACCCCTGGGGAAAGAGCCCCTGATACACAGTGGATAGAATGCTGGCTAAGCCCTAAAGCTGGTCTTTTCCAAAGTATTTGTGATCAGAGGACCCAGGAAGAATGAGGTCACTAATCAGAGGATTAAAATTGAAGCCTGGTATACCAAATGTTTACAGTTTTAAAAAAGATATTCATATCTGTTCAGGTTGTCATAATTGACAAGAATCAAGCCATGAAGGCTAGTAGTGGGACCAATAGAATGCTGTACCTTGATATTGCTGCCCAAACCATCAGAGAATCTCCCCCCACATTGCACTGTTGGAACCAGGCATTCCGGATTCCAGGCTTCCTTGCATGTTCTTCAAATGTAAACTCTTCCTAATATAGGGAACAGCATGAAGGATGACCCATCTGACCATATCATGCGTGCATTTCCAGTCGTCTGATGTCCAGGTTTATGGTCATGACACCATCATTTACGCATCTGAGCATCACTTTCAGTAATCAGAGGTTTAGCATTTGCAGCTCTTCTGTGGATGTTTTATTTGTGAAGCTCACATCAGACAGTTTTTGTGGGAAGAGTGTCTTCAAGATGAATATTCACTTCTGTTGTCACCTGTGCTGCAGTGGTTGTGTGATATTTTGAAACCATTCTTCTCGATGTACTATGCTCTATGGCTGTACTGAAGACAAAAGACGGTCCAACACCATATTAATAAAGAAATGTTTACAATATCTGTAGTGTTTCCATTATTTTGTTCAACCCCTGTATGTATGTTTACTTACCTTATGTTGGTTTTTAGAGTATGTGTTGCACTTTATATGTGGATATTGCTGTGCATGTTTTTAGGTTTTTGTTTTCTCTGGTAGGTTGATCTGAAATATGAAGCATTCATTAGTATGTATTGATATGTGTACTGTAGAAGAATGGAGAATAACCTATCATATAGCATATACCGGAAGTCAGCAGCAGTAGATACAATACTACACAACACATCGTGCTGCCCTATAGAAAAGAAAGGCAAAGCTATCCCTGTAACAGGCCGTGAAGGCCCATGGGGTTGTGAGAGGTTGAGGCTCCAATATCTTCTAGATAATCGGCTCACAGATGGCAGTAAGGTTGTCAGCCTTATGCACCGGCCGCCCTTTACCCCCCAGGAAGATCCCTGGTACTCATTTCTGTTAGAGGCTGAGTCAACCCCAGGGCCACAGTGCAGCTGGAAGGATTAGGTCAATTGAAAAAATCCAATGACCTCATCAGGATTAGATACCGCGACCTTCCAGCTTGTAGCATAGTGACTCAATCTTCTACGCTACCACATGCTCCCTGTGCTGCCCTATGCAACATAAAATGTCAGTCATCTGCATCCAAGTCAGCATATACACTGTGGAAGAGAACAACAGGAACACTGAAGAGAATACAATAAAATACATATTGCAACATCAGTACCAAATAAACGAATCCCTAAAACAAAAATTAAGCAAGGTAACACAACAAGCTGAAGTAGCAATAAAGAAAATGACCAAAGACAAAACAAATGGGCCAAATTCACATATTTTGGACACCAAAGCAAAAAAGATACCAACATCAGAATAGCATATAAAACTAACATCATACAAAAAAGTGTTTAACCGAAAATAAAACAAACAAAAAATATGATAATAGTTTTATATATATATATAGGCTGAAATATATAGATTGTCTATTGTAATACATAAAGGGCATATTGTGTGTAAGGCTGACAGCCTTACTGCCATGTGTGAGTCGATTGTCTAGAGAAAATGTGGACCCTGTGGTCCTTCACAGCCTGAGCAGGGATAGCTTTACCTTTTATAAACTAACATATATATATATAGTAAACCATCTAAATTACTGAACAGTGAGTGTGTGGTGTGGTAGGTATGTTGCCTAGTGATGTAAGTATCAGTGATTCTCAGTTTGTTGGTGAAACCAGGTGAACAATTGTAATTAGACACTTAAATTTTATGTATACAGGTTTCAGATACTTTTTCTTAAAGCTACCAAATTGATGATGATTTTTTTTTTTATTCGCTAGTGGGGGTTGAGTCCAGCTGGGTCCACTCGGCACGGCGGCCACTGATTGGCCTATGGTACCTACCCAGGGTGATTATGATGATGGAGAATTTGGTGGAATGAAGATTGGCAAGGGAAACCGAAGTACTCGGAGAAAAACCCTCCCCAGCGCCACTTTGTCCACCACAAATCCCACTTGACCAGACCCGGGATCGAACCCAGGCCACCACTGCGGGAACCCAGCGACTAACCACTTGAGCTATGGCGCGGCCAAATTGATGGTTAATATCTTTGAGTTTATGTTTAGAAAGAAACTGAAACCAGCCTTTGCAAACTTCTAGCTCACTTACCCTATTTGTTGTTTGAAGCTAAACATGTGCATTTCTATGCATTTGAATTCAGAGTTGAGCTGTATTCATGTTCTTGCCTCTGTTTTAGATAGCAACACAGAAATTTACTGCAGAATCAAGTGATGAAGACCTAAGCAATACTTGCAAGCCACCGAACAAGAAGAAAACAGGATTTAATGCACTTGCTGTTGAGAGTGATAGTGATGTGGAAGAAGACAGATCTCAGCCAATTAAGGGTGCAAAATCACATTTGTCTGGTAAGGTGAAAGGGGGCTTTGCTCTTCTTGAAGTGGAAAGTGGAGATTCAGATTCAACAATGGAGGACAGGAGTAGAGATTCAGAACGAGAAGAGAACACAAGAAATGTTAACAAGAAAAGAAACACTAAAGTAGCCCAGTCAGTAGATTTAGATGATAATATTAATAAGAGGGAGGAGAAAGGTGGAAAGAAGGGAAAGAAACAAAGGAAAAAACAGCAGAATGATGATGATGAAGAGGACATTGAAAAGGTGTTAGCTGAATTGGAGATGGAATATTCCGGTATTAAGAAGAGTGTGGTACAGGAAGAGCTGCAAAATGATGGGGACATCTCTGAGGAAAGTAGGAAAAAAGATAAGAAAAAGAAAAAGAAGGGGGATACAGAAAAGAGTGAATCATTGGCAGAGGAGAGTCAGGAAAAACCTAAAGAAATTGTTGGTGGTGAAGAGATTGAAGGAACAGTGAAGACTGCTGCACAAAAGAAGAAGGAAAAGAAGGAAAAGGAAAAGCAGAAGAGACTGACACAAAAGAAACAGGTAATTACAACTTATCCTTTTTTTTTTTTTTTTTTGGTACTTGCTATAAATATTGCCATGAGGTTTTGAATTTGTGGTTAATAGTAAACTCCTAATTGTCTCGTATATATATGTACTTAAGGTCTTCTTGATGGAATGAGTGATTTTATGCTGGTTTTTCTTGACAAGCAGAATGACCGTTTCCTTAATGTAAACAACCCTTTGGGTCTCCATGGCCTGTTACAGTGGTAGCTTAAGTATACCAATAGAGTGCAGGGAAGTAGTCCAATTGTTGAGAACTCCCATTGGCTGTAGTGTTTCAATTCAAGATAAAGAATTAGTAGATAAGAAGTGTCAGTGTCTAGAACTGGCCCATAATGTAGAGTACGACATTTGTGCAAGGTAGCCTGTTCATTTTTATTATCATCATGAATTGTAGTGCACAGCAAATACGGGGCAGGATTTTTGGTTGTAAAGAATAGTTTGTAATAACTGGTTGGCTGCTAGTACAAGAGATTCTATGAGTATGGGAAATTTTCAGTTTCTCAGTTCATATAATAATGAAGACAGTGAGAGTGTTGCATTATTCTTTGTCATCTTTGTATCTTGGTGGTAATCAGTTCAAACAAAATTAGAAGTCTGTGGTTTACGATTGGCAGAAGGAAATAAGTGAAATCTCAGTTTTATGCTCATTAAGGGACCACCTAAAAGTAAAATCAAGGAAAGTATAAGATGAGGGCAATGTGATTGTAAAACAGAGAAAACTGTGATTTTCTGTACACCATAACTTTGGAAAATCATTTGAAATGTACATGTTCGAACACTGATATTGTACTTCTAAATGAAAACACGATTCTTGGTTTATTTTACAGTGCTTTATCAACTTCTGTGGTTATGTATCATCATAAGGTAAACTGGTGGTTATAACTGGTCTCCCCGCCCCCAGAAAACCACTTGCCTCAGGGGTGCACGCCCCACACTTTCGGAACCTGTGGCATGCACAGGAAGATCTGCCCCTCCCCTCATCAAAGAGGAGGCCCCACTTCTAAAACACATACATGTCTAGCACAGAACCAAAATCTTGGTCATAGATCTTGTTGAGACCTGAAGCCAAGAATGACTGCTGACGTGGGCTGGCAACCATTTTACCGACAGAGTTACTTGAGATCCGACAGTTTGAGTCATGAGTTAGGTGCAAGCTGTGAGGTGGTAGCTAGCCAGCAAGAATATAAGCCCAAGAGCAGGAGAATCTCCATTGTTTTGAGCTCCATAGCTGAGCAATTGAAGACTTAACAAGTAATTATTCTGTATTATTTCTGTTCTTTTAGGAGGCTGTGAAGAAAGTAGAGGGAAGTGAAACAAAAAAAGCAGAGACCAGAAGTCTGCTTTCAGTAGAGTCTGAAACAAATGCTGCCTTGAAAGTGATTGAAGATAAAGAACATGATATGTCAGCAGTTCCTGAATGTGGAAATGGTGGTAAGGCTTGATATCCTTTGCAAATCCTCGCATATGCAACAGCATGTGTGTGTGTCACCTCACCAAGCATTGCGGTATCATGTCAAAATATCACTTGATTTCTAAGCAGGCTATAGCAGCTGTGGCAAAGGAATTACACTCAACTCTCGATTATCCGGGATAATGGTGGGGACGGAAATCACGATTAATCAAAAACCCGGTTAAGACAAATTTTATTAAAAGTAGTACTGTAATACTGTACCTTCATAATACTATAGGCCTACCTGTATTTAAATTTATTCAACCTCTTCTTTTATATCATCTCATGACCTATGTAATACTTTTTTTACATTACACAGAAGTATGAATTAGTTATTTAGTCAGTGTTCAACAACATCCAACACTTTTTATGAATTTTCACACTTAACACTTAAAAAAATGTAATATTGTCCTATGCTTTCTCGCGACATTTTCCTTTTTATGGATATCCATACGAGGCCTACGTAATATTAGCTTGTCACTTAATAAACTGTTCTCTTCACTCTCAAGATAGTCTAGTAAGGATTCCAAATGATTAAGAGCAGCACTGTCCACCTCTTCCTCATTCTCACTTTCTTCCCACTCTTCTGACTGCACCCCCACTCCTTAACATTTTGAAGCCCGGTTCACACGAGTTTCTGTTCAATACTTATCACAACACGCTTCCTTTTACACCCTGTCATTTTGCTAATGCACTTGAAGATCGATACGAAGAGACTAACTTGGGTGGTCTGTCTGTCCTTGTAACTTTCCACAAATCCTTGCATTCTTTCACCCCTACCCTACAACATTGTGTTAGCATAACGGGACCAAAAAATGCAGAGCTCGGTTCACACTAGTGCGAAAACAGTGTTACAACTCACCGTGTGAAACAAAAGTGAATGAATATTAAACAACATATAAGCCTCAAAAATGCCCCGGTTAAGCCGCAGACCGGTTTATCCACCCCCGGATAATCGAGAATTGAGTGTATGTCCATTGTCCAGCACAAACTTCTGTTTGCTTTCCTACATTGAGTATTTATGAACATCATCCCTAGCATCAAGTGTCATGGTTAAGTGGGGGGCACTCTTTTGTATTTTGGAGGTCCTGGGCTGATATCTCAACCTGTGGACTTCAGCTGCATTTTGATTGATTACCCTTGGTCCTCTGTGCAGATGACCACAATAGTAGCCAAACTAAACCACAAAACTTCTTTCCACATCCTTTCCAGTTCATCATCGTATCTTCTGATGCTATATATTCTGAACTATGAGGATATCATGAAAAGACCTACGGAATGTCAGTAGTTTGAAAGGATTACATAGCAGTCACATGATCAGGTCATCTACACTCTTTCAGGGTTTTATTAGCTTTGAGATACTATCATTTGTATGAGTCACAAGGAAGCCTAAACCAAAGGATTATAGTCTTGATACTGACATCATCATCTGATTTTTTCTTTCTTTCCTTATCAGTGGTTCTACAGCCCTTTGGACCTTGGCAGTTTTTCAGTTTCTTAATCCTATACATAGTTAGTAAGACTCCTTGGATGAAGGATCAGCCTGTCTGAAGGCCGCTATCTACACACAGAAAAACACAAACACAATAAATGCACATAGACATCCTTACCTCAAGTGGGATTCAAACCCACGACCCCAGTGTTTGAGTGAGCAAAGACAGTTCATTCATTGTTAAATAACCTGCATTAAAAAAGATAAGAAGTCTAAACAAATTCCATAATAAAATTCTTTGCATGATTTTTAGTTGGGAGGCAGGATAGTTTTGAGCACAAGTCTATGTAGCAATACAGTTTCCAAAATGTGTTAATCATTTTCAAGAACATGCACAAAATTGAAGTTACTTTGTAAGTCACAAATTTTGGTAGGTGTTCTGTAACATATTGTAATGACAGTTCCATCCACTGCTTTGTAAGTAATGTTTAATGTCACTGGAAAATTGGAAGCATTTTTTTAGGTCTTGTTTAGGGAATTCTTCCTGTGTTTTGGTTATTAAGAAGACGGGAAGTAACTGAGCACCCTTGTGAAATCTTTAATACTTGATTGAGCATAAATGCAGCAGTCAAAGATCATTTTAATTCCTGCATATTAAGAATTGCTTGTAATAGGTAGTATTACAGTTGGTTTTTAAATAATGAACAACTTTGTGCTGTCTTGTGTTTAGCTGATGACGATGATGATAAGAAAAAGAAGAAAAAGAAAAAAAAGGGGGAGGATGAAGATAAAGGAAGGGGTCCAGGAAAGAAGACAATTGCAGCCATGCAAGAAGCACTTAAGAGACTGCGTGAGGAGGAAGAGAGATTAGACCGTGAACGGATGGAAAGAATTAAGAAGGAGGAGGAGGCAGAGAGAGCTCGAGAAGAACAGGTACTGTATCATGAATATATAATAATACATGTACATTGTAAGCATGTAAAACAGTTTTTGGCCTTAGTGATAATGTTGAACCTCCAGTTTCTGTTACCAACAAGTTAAAAGTAATTGATGGTGCTTATCATGTGACTTTGTGTTCATATTAATAATATGAGATTTGTTCAGAAAGTTCCTGGAGTTCTTCAGTAATAACTTTATTTCAGGACTTAAAACTTAGTCACACTTATCTCCTTCAAAACAATATCATTGCAGAGAAGTACGTCACTTCGGTCAACTCTTCCACTTCTGGAAGCACTGTGTAAAGGATGTAAGATTTGAGGTTTTCACAGCTGTGATTATGAAGAGTTGTATCGTGTGGTGTATAATGTCACATGTTTTTTGTATTGTCTGCAGAAGGTTTTACCAGTCCACTTTAATTTTGCTGTTATAGAAAAAAAACAGTCCAAACTCTCTTGACTGTGGTGCAGGACTTCGTGAACGCTATTCATTTTTTTTCCTATCTTAATAAACATTTCCAAGCACCAAACTCTTTGTTGTTTTCACTCCACAATAAGCACTTCAGTTACTCAGAGTATCCCATACATTAATTGGTAAGGAAACAGAGTAGACATGCCTATGATAGTCACTCTTGATGTAAAGCTAACAATAATGATGACCCTTGTACTATTTAACATATATGCTAATGAATCAAAAACAGACGGTTCTTTTAAAGAAAGGTAATTGACGACATTAACAGAACTGTCAGTTTATATGAAAACAAGATAAAATGAGGTCCTGGGGGTCAAACTGACTGGACAGATGCAACACAGCTGTAAAGTAGGACTGTACCATTGAAAATAAGAAATATGAGTACCCAATAATATAGACACTGTTCTCCTGTATCTTTTTTAAAATATTGTTCTACTATGGGTATTTTGACTTTCAGCGTCTGTTGGAGATAGAACGAAAAGAAAAGAAGAAACTGAAAGAAAAAGAAAGAAAAGAAAGATTGAAAGCTGAAGGGAAACTCCTGACTGCAAAGCAGAAGGCTGACCGTGCCCGTGCTCAAGGAATGTTAGAAGCTCTTAAAGCTCAGGGACTCGAGATGCCTAATGCAGGAGAAAAGAAAGCTCCTAGACCAGGCACAAGAGTACGAATTAAAGCAAAGCAGCAGACCAGTACTGAACAGCGTAAGTCTTATTTTATTATAGGGTTACCACTAAAGAATCTGTGAAGTTCATAGGTTGTGGGTTAAGAGCAGGTTAGTTGTACTGCACCTATTGAAGCAGAACATAAAAAAAGGGTGAAGGTGCCCTGTGCTAAATACCAAGCAATTAAGGTGAATGGGGTAGCGGAGATAGGGGTTCACACATTATCTTAACATTTCATGCTTCTTAATGATCATCTTCATGCTCCAACTTCTTTACCTATGAGGAATGGGCTCTTAATGTTCATTGGATGAGAGGCTGGATAGGCCTCTGTTGGTCTGAATGCAGTGATGAATAGGGAAGCGGTTGCCTCTGCCAGAAATTGAAGAGCACTTATCAGCCCACAGTTATTTAGTCCAGTAACTGAAGTATTCATCCTCTCTGTGAAATTAAAATATTGTTAAAGCAATGCACTAGATTGCAGTAGAGTTTTTGAATGCAATTCAGATTGTTATTCCCAGTCTTGAATTTTTGATTACTAGTAAATGGTTTAGTTATGTCTTTAAATTTTTAGTTTCTTTATCTACATTTTACTATCACATATGCAGTGACTATAGACGGGGTTTGGATTGGAATTTGGATTTATTGGACTGTTACAAACTGTAACTAAAATTAATTGTAACTGGTTGACTAATTTACACACTTTGTAATTTGCTGTGGTATGCACTAAGTCTTCTCAGTCAGCTGCATCTTCACCATTTGTAGCTTGGTAATGGCTCCCAACACCACCCTCTGCTTCTGTTGCTCAGCAGCTTCATCCCTCGTTGGCTGACAGTCCTCGCATATCTAACCCATGACGGTAACTTATGACCTGGCTGGCTTTCAACAGATGTAACATCACAGTACCAATAAAGCCCATTACAGGACATAAATTCTGTTCTTAATCTCTTTTTATTCTTTAATTAATTATATGAATATACTTTTTATTTTTATTTTTTAGTTTTTGTCGTTTCTTAAGAATTTGCTGCTTTGCATATATTGTGTGAAATGTTTAAGTTCCTAGAGCTGTGCCTATGAAGAAAGCTATCTCTTGGGATCGGACATTGTGTAGTCCAGTCCTGCAGGACTCTATGGCATCACATCTCGGAAGATAGTACCCTTCTGTGAATATCCAGTGTAAATTCTTCATTTCTAAAGTAGCAGTTGTCACGTAAATGTCTCATTAATTTTGATATTTGGTACTGTTTTCGCTTTATGTCTGATATCTGTGGTATGTTTTAACAGCGCAAAAACCTGAAGAGCAGAAAGTGGAGGTTCAAATTGTTGATTCTCCGGCATCAGAAAAGGAAGAAGTAGATGAAGTGAAAGACAGTTGGGATCAGGAGGAAGACGTGAAAGATACATGGGATGCTGAGTCCTCTGGTGAAGATGAGGAAGAAGGTAAGACTTAACTGCACTGATAATACCGTGACAACTCAACTTGGGAGCATCGTTAGCGTACAGGATAACTCAAAGAGATGCGAAACTGTTTCCATACACAGTTCAAATGCAGCAGGACCTTCATGTGGCTAATGAAACCAGGAAAGTTGACTTCTGTTATGACTTCAAGATGTCTTTGGAGTACAGTCAGTCAGTACCCCAAAATATGTGGTTTAGTTGTGATGCCCATTTTCATTTGAGTGGCTAAGTGTGCAAACAGGATATGTATGTGTGGACCAGTGAACACCAGCATTACATAATGGAAATACTGCTACACCTGGAAAAACTGTGGTTTGTTGTGTCAGCAAGTAGTGTTACTGTATTAACCTGCATAATTCTCACACATATTTTATGTATTTTTCCAGTTGAAAAATGGGATGCATGATTTATGAAAGGAACAGTTGTTATGAACTTTCAGTGGCAAATTGCATTACCCATTACTAAGAAAAGCACACAGTATTTTCATAACATTTCATATGTTGTCCTTGGAACTGCTGTCTGACTCTGTTTTGCATTCACATTTTCGTCTTCAATCCACAACATGCCCTCACTTCCACCAAGAGCTTCATAATCACAGTTTCTTAAAAGCTGTTCATAATTATTTTGGTGTGCAGCGTGTTCCATTCTAATACTAGCCAGTCACACATCATTTCAGTCCTTTTGCCATCCACTGTAAATCTCCCAAGACTACTCAACTCAGAGATACCAATTACAGCGATGTTTGCTATGTAGGTACGTAATTTTCTGCAATTAAACCTAGAGCTTCATTTTAGTGATACTTTATAAGATAAAGGTATGAGCCTTTGAGACCACATTTAGAAACTTTCATGTAGTAGAAACATGTACTTGCACAAATGTGCATTACTGAGGAACATATTTCTAATCTGGGTGAACCAGTCTTCAGGTGAAAGTATGTAAACAGCACTAGATTTTTTTTCCCCTGATATCTCCTCTCCATACACGAAGGAACCTGATGTTTTTCAAAACACTGGATCTGTTAGACACAGGGAAGATACATTTTTCATACAGTAGCATTACAAGTGATGTTCATTTGAATGTATGACATAAAAATTAGAATATACAAAAATATACTTTTGCCTGTGGTTCTGTATTGGTGTGAAACTTGGCCTCTGACATTAAGGGATGAACATAGTCTGAGGGTGTTTGAGAACAGGGTGTTGAGGAGAATATTTGGACCCAAGAGAGATGAAGTGACCAGAGGTTGGAGAAAACTGCACACTGAGGAGCTTCATAACTTGTACTCTTCTCCAAGTTTAATTAGAATGATCAAGTCAAGGAGGATGAGGTGAGCATGGCATGTAGCACAAATGGAGGAGACGAGGAATGTGTATAGAATATTGGTGGGGAAGCCAGAAGGAAAGAGACCACTGGGAAAACCAAGGTGTAGGTGGGTGGACAATATTAAAATTGATCTTAGAGGGATGGGATGGTATGGATTGGATTGATGTGGTTCAGGATAGGCACCAATGGAGGGCTCTTGTGAACACGGTAATGAACCTTTGGTTTCCATAAAATGCTGGGAAATTCCTGAGTAGCTGCAGAATTGGTGGCTCCTCCAGAAGGGCTCAGCTCTGTGAGTAAGTAAGTAAGTGAGCATTACAAGTGATGTAAATAATTAATAACAAATTAAATTGTTTAATATGTAGGATATGAAAGGCGATAAGTGAACCTTTACTTTGAAAATTGCATTTAGTTATCATTGTTTAAGGAACTTGTAGTTAGAAATGTGAATTATTGTTTTTTACTTGTCTCATTGACCATGGTCTAGTGGTCAGAACTCCAGGCTACAGATCCACAGGTCCTGAGTTCGATTCCCGGCGCTACCAGTTTTCCTGAGAAGCAGTGGGTCTGGAACGGAGTTCACTCAGCCTCGTGAGGATAATTGAGGAGCTCTTTCAAGGAAATAGCGGCTCTGGTCTAGAAAACTGAGATTAACGTCTGTGGGGATCCGTTGCACTGACCATGTGACACCCTCTGTCTGCAAAAGTTAGCACTAATTTCACCGACAAGTGGCAGTCATTCAGTCGGTATAGTTCACTTGTGGACTACAGGCCACAGAGTTTGTTTTTTACTTGTTTCATCTCTTAATCTTTCTTTTTCTGCATTTAAATAAATTGTTTTTTGTTTTCCAGATCATTCTGATAAATCCAAAGTAAATGTGAAGCTAGAAGTAACAAAACAAGAGGAAGAGGATGTGGAAGATGAAGAAGATGAAGATGAAGATGATGATGATGAAGAAGGGGGTGATGAATCAGAAACAGATGATGAATCTGATGAAAGTAGCAGTGAGGACGAAAATGATAGTGAAGATGAACACAAAACAGATGCAGAAAGGCGAAGAGAGAGAGCACTGGCTAGGATACAGGTGTGGTGTTTATCTAGTGATATTTCATTGAGAACTTGTAAAATTGATTGTAATATAACTCCCTTACCAAACCAGATATTGGGCACCGAATTATTGTTCACCTTCATGGCTGAGAGTTAACAAAATTGCAAGAGTTGTGGCTGCATCCTTTGAAATGTGTATACCAAGTACCATGGAAATCTGTATTTTGATTTGAAGTTTGTTAGAGGAGCAGCTGTACACACAGACATGATAATAAAACCACAACCTCATCTTTCTATGTAAAATGAAAGGCAAAATTCAGAATCCAGCTGTTCACTTAACACTTTAAATGTGATGACACTAAAATATATCTTGTTTCAAGGTTTAATTGACAGTATAGAGAATTCCTGCCTAGAATTTTCATGGATACAAGTACAAAATTTTCACAAGTAGATGACAGAATTTACACCAATGTTCAGAAAATTATTCTGGTACTCGTTTAGTTGCCAAAGGAATACCCTTCTGAGAATCTTGGGACATCTGCATACCAAAATTCTACAGATAACTGTTACAGTAACATTATATTTATATTTGTCTTTTTCTTTCATACATATGAAATAAGATACATTGCATTAATTTTTTAGATTTTAGAATCTCACAGTGTGAATATTTGGATCACTGACACCTTTTGTGGGTATATTGTTGTGTAGTCTTCTAAATCGATTTCAGTGTTTAAAGGAACCTGCTGCCTCTATCTCCAGGCTAGAAGACACAGCTAACAGATTCCTCCAATATGTTAGTGCCTACCTACCAAGTTGCAGAGGGTCACACACCAGGAGACTGTATCTTGCATTAATTTTTACCTTTAATTATTTTCCCATTTAACTGGCCTGTGTGTTTACAGACACGACGTGAAGAAGCAGAAAAGAACCGGTCACTTGATGTATTGCGAGCTGCTGTGGTGTGTGTTCTGGGTCATGTAGATACAGGTGAGAATCACTGAGTCAGTTCATCTTCATTTCTTCATGTAAAGTATTAGTTGTTCATAATTACCACATAGTTGTATAACTTATGCATTTATTCCATATATTTTTACATAAGTTATGTGATTAACACTTTGTTGAAGTAGGGCATTTAAAAGCAACCTTACTGTGTGGATGTAAGATATTTAAATATCTTCATCCAAAATATGCGAGTTCAACTGAAACTGCTGTAGAATTAAGAAAAAAATCCGAATTTTAAAGCAAGAAATTAACTGCATATTAAAAAAATTATGTAGATTTAGACTATACAGCACTGATATTTTGGTATTTTAATCCCCAGAAAGCAGTTATTTACGTAGCACGTCCACAAAGTAAGTTTCCCACTCATACCACAGTTAGCAAACCTTATATTGCGCGAAGCGACTGCGCGTACGTGATAGAGCAATGACGTAGCATGGCGCGTGCACAAATGGAATTTCCCGCATTCCCACAGTAGCATCATTGCAGCTGTTGAAGATGGAGGCTCTTATTCCAACTCCCACAGACTATGAAGTGCAGTCAGTGATAAAGTTTTTGAATGCACAGAGCATAGCGCTGATCGAAATTCATCATCAGCTGTGCCGGGTCTATGGACCTAACATCACGAGCAAGCAGATGGTGCGTCGCTGGTGCAGACAATTTTCAGCAGGTCGACAAAGTGTGCGTGATGAGAAGCACAGTGGGCGGCCATCCAACATTACAGACGACCTGGTGGAGCTTGTGCGGGAACGCATTATGCAGAATTGTCGCATCACAATTACAGAACTCAGCAGTCATGTCCCGCAGATTTCCCGCACCTTGTTGCACGAAATTGTCACAGAGCACCTGTTCAGGGAATTGTGCCCCAGGTGGGTGCCGAAGCAACTGACACCAGAACACAAAACAAAGCGCATGGAGTCAGCATTGACCTTTCTGCAGCGGTACCATGATGACTGTGATGAGTTTCTGGACTGGATCATCACAGGTGATGAAACGTGGATTGCACACATTACCCCAGAAACTAAGCAGCAGTCAGTGCATTGGCATCACAGTGGATCTCCCTGTAAGATGAAATTCAAGCAGATGTCGGCGCGGAAAGTGATGTGCACGGTATTCTGGGTATTCTCCACGTCGACTTCCTGACCAGCAGTGAGACAGTGAATGCTGAGCATTACTGTGAAACACTGCAGAAATTGTGATGGGCTATTCAGAACAAGCGGCGCGGGATGCTTAGTGCTGGTATTATCTTCCTGCACGATAACACTAGGCCGCGCATGGCTCGACGGACAGCAAGTCTCCTGCAGGAGTTCAGCTGGGAGGTGTTTAATCATCCAACCTACAGCCCGGACCTCGCTCCCAGTGATTTCCATCTTTTCCTGCACCTCAAGAAATTCCTGTCCAGTGAGCGTCAGCGTTTTGAGAATGACAGAGAGGCGGAGATGGTTGTCACACAGTGGTTCCAATCCCAGGCGGCATACTGCTATGACACAGATATTCAAAAGTTGGTCCCACGGTATGACAGATGTCTCAATTCCGGTGGCGATTATGTTGAAAAATAGCTGAACACTGGCTGTATCTGTTGCAATAAATATTTCCATGAAATTATGTTTTGTTTCTGTAAACGGCCCCAGGGAAACTTACTTTGTGGACAAGCCTCATATAAAAGTGTCAAATCGAAGAAGGGCATGAAAAATGAACACTGTATTCTGTATAGAATGTAATTTTGGTTTTAAATCTTGTACTTTTATTTAGTTTTGCAAGTGTTTGAAAGACAAGCAAGCCTTCTATAATGTAAGCAATTCATTGACTGAGATGTTCTGCTCAGGAAGGAAGAAGTTCTGAAAGTTATCCTTCAGGTGCGATAGGACAGGAAAGATTTTGTAAAGTTATGCAGGGCCTACATAATTTGCTTTTAGTGTTGTCTTCAGAATATAATCATTTCATTATTAGTTGGATCCTATTGCGACTGGCTATGGGCTGGACAACCGAAGGGCCAGAGTTTGAGCTGTAGTAGGGCAAGAAATTTTTCTTCTCCACATTGTCCATACTGATTCTGAGACCTGCCGAGCCTCCTATCCCATGGGTATCAGGGGCTTTCTCCCAGGTGGTGAAGTGGCCAAGGCATGAAGCTGGCCACTCATGTCCAACTTGTGTTGAGGTCAAGAAAACATGGATCTGTAAATCCACTTCCTCATAATCTTCATGGCATAGTGCTTAATTAATTAAGCACAGGGACAACTTTACCTTTTTCTCTTGTTCAAAGCAGGTTTTATTCTAACAGTTCACTTCAGAGTTCACAGTACTTTTTTGTCTTCATCATCATCATCATCATCATCGTCATCACTGGCACGACAGCCCTTTGTGAGCCCTGGCCTTCCTCAGGATTGCTTGCCATTCTTCTCTATTCGATGCTACATCTCTCCAGTTCTTACTTTTTCATCTTAGTAAAACATTTTCTTTTTTATATTCCTGTGAACACATTTCATAAGACTTGAAGCTTTGGTATTTAAAATGTACAAGGAATCACCTTGGTATTTCTGTCGGGAGGTACTGTGGAGGCCTGTGAGAATCAAAGGATCAAGGGTCAAATCAGATTTAATGTATGGAATATTTATTCTGCACATTCCTCGTAGTAATGTCTCATGTACATCTGTGTTTGTCAGGTAAAACAAAGATCTTAGACAAGTTGCGACGTACGAATGTTCAAGATGGTGAGGCTGGAGGCATTACACAACAGATAGGAGCAACGAATGTTCCAATTAGTGCAATCAAGGAGCAAACTAAATTTGTTAAAGGAGTAAGTACTCAGTACAAAACACGAAATGCAGAATGCTGTCAGAGATGGATTATAGTTACTGCATACTTTTTAACTCTCCCATGTAAGCATATTAGTTTGTTAGGTGCCTTTCTAAGTGAAATTTGAATGAAATGGTTCCTTGTATTTTTGAGAATACTGAATTTACAAAGCATTTTACCTTCATCAAATAGCTCCTTACTTGCTTACTTACTCATGGAGCTCAGCCCTTCTGGAGGAGCCGCCAATTCTGCAGCTCCTCAAGAATTTCCCAGCATTTTATGGAACCCAAAGGTTCATCACCGTATTCACAAGAGCCCTCCACTGGTCCCTATCCTGAGCCAGATCTATCCAGTACATACCATCCTATCTCTGTTTACTTACTTACTTACTCATGGAGCTGAGCCCTTCTGGAGGAGCCACCAATTCTGCAGCTACTCAAGAATTTCCCAGCATTTTCTGGAACCCAAAGGTTCATCACCGTGTTCACAAGAGCCATCCAGTGGTACCTATCCTGAGCCAAATCTATCCAGTAGATACCATCCCATCCTATCTCTCTAAGATCCATTCTAGTATTGTCTACCCACCTATGCCTTGGTCTTCCCTGTGGTCTCTTTCCTCCTGGCTTTCCCACCAATATCCTATACGCATTCCTCGTCTCCCCCATTTGTGCTACATGACCTGCCAACCTCATCTCCTATCTCTCTAAGATCCATTTTAATATTGTCTACCCACCTACACCTTGGTCTTCCCAGTGGTCTCTTTCCTTCCGGCTTTCCACCAATATCCTATACGCATTTCTCGTCTCCCCCATTCGCGCTACATGTCCTGCCCACCTCATCCTCCTTGACTTGATCATTCTAATTATACTTGGAGAAGAGTACAAGTTATGAAGCTCCTCATTATGCAGTTTTCTGCAACCTCCTGTCACTTCATCTCTCTTCGGTCCAAATATTTTCCTCAACACCCATCAAATAGCTCCTTATAACTATTAATTCCAGAATTGTGAAAATTAAATTAAAAGTTAATTATAACGTAAATTCAGTTCTACTGCAAAACATTTGTGGACATTGTAATTGAAGTGGAGTTTGAAGTATGTGTCACAATCTAAAAATCACAAATTTTACTAATACATTGCATGCAGCTTAAATTTTGTGTAATATTATACATTGATATGTTACTGTACATTTAGTTTTGTATGATCTCTGCTTTCTAAAGGGTTCTGACAATGGTGGATGACACAGAATTACTGGGTTTTTGGACTTTTCCCATCATCCAGAATTCTAGATAATAGAGGACGCGATGTTTCAAAAACTGGATGTTTTTCTGTCTTCAGGTGAGAAAGGCAGACTCCAGTTTCCGAAACGTCGTGTCCTCTATTGCCTAGGATTCTGAATGATGGAAAAAGTCCAAAAACCCAGTAATTCTGTGAATCTCTGCTTTATTCTATAGGGTTGAAAACTGTACTCATGCTTACAAGTCAAAAATCGACAGAGAATGTTGCTGTGCGCGTGCATGCATCTCTCTGGAACTCATTATGTTAATTTGCAGAATTGTTTATTGCATTGTGCAGTTTGCGGATGCAGAACTTCGGATACCAGGTTTACTTATTATTGATACACCTGGACATGAGTCGTTCAGCAACCTACGTAGTAGAGGTTCTTCTCTCTGTGATATTGCAATTCTTGTTGTGGATATTATGCATGGATTGGAGCCTCAGACTATTGAATCCTTAAATCTTCTCAAAAGCAAGAAAACTCCATTCATTGTGGCCTTAAATAAGATAGACAGGTATGTTAATTCACGGAATAATACAGCATTTATCATAGTTCAGATATCTGTGTCTTATTTCTTTAACTGATATGCCAGACCTTATTTAACCTTTATGATCCTTGCTCAACATTTTCATATATTTAAGTATAAACTAGGGTTTGCCTTGCTGCGCAGAATTGTACTTATAAAAGTTGCTAGTACAACTGTCGACAACGTAGTGAATAATATATTTATTTAAATTTAAATATAATGAAATTTAATGTCCATACCTTTCCTTTTTGCTATCTGCTTCACATGTGTATTGTCCTCACCCCTGCACGATATAACATAATCTTTCCTTGATGGCGTACTCCTGAAAACACCCCAAAATACAGAGATCAACATAACACTTGTTGCATTTAGTCATGATACTTTGTCTTCTCTCTTGCGCCAAACAGATATGACAGTTAATTCTTTGGGCTGAGGAGGTTGGTCATCATTATTGATTGGCCTCCTGTAGAACACTTCACTTCCATGTTATTCACATTTCAGAAAACATATGAAGAGAAATTCCCTAAAATGGCCAAAAATGACAAGAAATGCCCTTAAAGTCCAAAAAATTACCCCAAAAATGAAAAAATGACCTATAAAATTTACATTTCTGTAACCAGCAGCTCATATCCGAGATTTATAAATTTAAGAGCATCGCATAGTATACGAAGAAAAAAAGATGACATGTCATCAGAATCCGGGCCCTGCTTATGAGGCATGGAATTTTTCACCATTTGAGCAAATATCATCTTCTCATAAAGGACTCTGCTCTTTGTGGTTTTACCTGTAGAAATAAAAGTACTGTAGTCATGGATTTTATTTTCAGTGGCTGAGCATAGTTAATTTTGTTGTTTTACAGGCTTTATGACTGGCAAACAATGAACAGGAAAGATATAAGGGATATACTCAAGGCACAGGCTCCTAATACACAAATAGAATTTGAACACAGGACTAAAGAAGTGATTGTGCAGTTTGCCGAACAGGTTAGTATACAGCTTGTTGTTTTTGTTGTTGCTCTTGCTGCTGTTTTCATTGTTGTTCTTGTTGGATTATCAGTCTACAAAGTATTGGTTTTGAAATTATTGGCTTGAAAGAATGTGCATTTACACACAGCGTGTACATCCTCTCTATTGGTCATATATTGCACTGTTGTGAAGGCGTTCCCTTAATCATGGTTGCCAATCATCACGCTGCTGTGACAGCATACCTGCAGTCCTTACATGCAATTGTAACCAGCTTATAGCTGCTATAATGTTCTCCACTGCTCTCCACACACTTCCGTTATGACTTCTGGCTCCCAGTTATTTATAAACATCAACACTAGGAAGAGCATTCATAGCCTGAAATAATCAGGTTCCAGTTACATCTTATTCATGTGATTGCCCTCTTAATATGCCATTTACATTTGTTCAGCGTGTTGTCATCTCTAAGATAGCAACTCACTGTAGCTCTTGTTATGCTACAGGGAAAGTGATTGAAATAAAAGCTTTCTCATGTGTTTGAGGTTGTGTGGATGGTGGGTATGGGCATAAACGTGAGTGGCATGTTTGTTATGTTAGTATACAGAGTGTCCAAGGAAGAACAGTCAGTATTCTGGGAGGTCATAATATCGGTCATTCTAAGCAAGAAAGTGTGTAGGTTCATAGTCCTATTCCGGACAGTTTCCAAGCTAGAGCTGTTTCACTGTACAGTTAAAAAATTGTTAATGAGAAAGAGATATTATGTACTCTTTCTAAGATAGGCATTTATTGTTCAAGTGACAAATTTGGTACAGTTTACCTAGTGTAATACATTTTCAAAAATTCCACTATCAACATCAGTGCACTTTGTAACTCAACTTGTGTGAGTACATGGCATGTTGCTTGTCAGAGTGCATCTTGACATTCCTTTATGCTGGCGATAACATCCATCATCCACTTTTCTTATGTACCCTTTACTCTTCATCGAAGCCCTAAAGAAAAATCTAACAAGGTTAGGTCAGGAGATCTTGGTGGCCACTTAATGGTACTGCCAGTGCCAATCCAACAATTAGAGAAAGTATTGTAGCGTATTGATGCTACACCAGTGTAGCATCCCACTTCTGACACCAGTGTAGTGTGTTTTGTGTGTCACGCTACAAATAAATCTACGTGGTGTTTGATATAGCGGATTTAGTCCACTCGCTCACCTTACACACCTTGCAATCATTTGCTCTTGCAGTGTTACAATTACTGCTTACAATATCTCGGCGGTACTGGACTGTCTTCTCTGGCAGTTTATAGCAGACTAACTGTGCGAATGCACCTCGGTCGCTGCTGTGCAACAAAGCGTCTGTTATAACCATGGAGACCCCTGTTAGAACTACAATAGAGCGATTGTTGTTTCCTATGCAACGGTGTGTTCTAGCGTTTCCATAGAAGTGACTCTTCTGGATTCCAGACACATTACAGTATCATTGAGATGTTGCATCACAAGTCTGGTATAATGGGAAGGAGCTTCATCATGTTGAAAGTCCTGTTCTCACAGGACACTACAAAATTATTACCCTCTAGCAGGCCAGCAATTTCAAGCTCAAGGAACAGGTTAACTCACTTGAGCAGAGTCCACCTCGAGAAGCACAGACACTCGACAAGCCAATAAATTTCCCTCTTTTATGGAACCTGAATGTGCAGTACTGTGTTCACAAGAGTGCCATTGCAGCTTATCCTGAGCCAGATGAATCCAGTTCACATGTTCATACCATATATCTGTACAATCCATTTTAATGATATCCTTCCATTTACACCTAGATCTCCCAAGTATTTTTTCTTCCTCCAGGTTTCTTCCATGTTTGCTCTATGTCAATTGCACCTTATCTGCAGTGAAGTAATCTCAAAGTTTCCTACTGTATCCACAAGAACATGTCATTGGATCCTATCCTGTGCAAGCTGAACCCAATCCACATCCTCATACACTGTATGTATAAGATCCATTATAATTGTATCATTTTTTTACATATAGATCTCCCAAGTGATCTCTTCTCTTCAGGTCTCTTCCGTGTCTAGTACATGTCAAACTGACTTGATCCTCATTGAAGCCTTCTCATGCGATCAGACTTATCACTGAGGAGTTGACACATTTCAGAAACTGCCTGTGAAATGTCATACATTGACTTCACATTGGCATGTCTGGTCACCCAAGAAGCCTTCACTGTATACTGTCGCTGTGAGAACTCCTTTTATATCCATTACTTTGTAGTTCAGAAGATAAGCATATCTACATATTTCCATTATTTTTAAAGACAGTTATCCTTCATGTCTTCAATATTCATATTCTCTGCTTCAAATTATTTGGCATATGTTTTAGGTTGTAACTTTGAGATCTCAAATTTGAAAATAAATTTGACTTGGATTTTGAGCAGTCCTGTACTTATAATGTGGACTGCTTTTAGTCAGAATTGTATGAAATGGTATGTATATAGTGTAGTAAATGTATATAATGAAGCTAAATGGGCTAATTTCTTTGCAGGGATTAAATGCTTCTCTCTTCTATGACAACCCTGACATCCGCAGCTATGTATCCTTAGTGCCAACAAGTGCCATAACAGGTGAAGGCATTGGCAATCTCCTGGCGCTGATCGTTGACAGCTGCCAGAACATGCTTGCCAAGCGGCTTATGTACTCTGAAGAACTGCAGGTAATATCTGGAGAATATTTGTGCATTAAAAAACTAAGTTCCTGGACCAGCTTCATAGGTGCTTACATCACATAAATAAATTCCTTCACATTGCTTGGTATACAGAAGCCAGTGAGATTGTTAAGACCATAACTAGTAGCATTTACCATATATGATGTGAGAATGTAGACTGGATTCCCCTGTCTCAGAATATGGTACAGTGACAGAAAGACATCAAGCAAGGATTTGGGTTAAATAAGAGGTAGGAAATTTCTTGACTAGCAGACCAATATCACTTCAAGAAGTATTGGTGTATGACTTAGATGTTGGTCATAGATATTCTGAACTTTACACATTTTCAGGTTGCTACTATCAGAAATTTCCCAGACAATGTCAAAAAAGAATTACTGGCTGCCATGTCCTTCAGAATTGTCTCATTGGGAACGTATACAGCGATCCCATAATTTTTTTCACCCTTCAAAAGCATTGTGGAACCATTTCCCTTAATGCTGTGGAGTACCGCTTGCAATTCCCTTTGGATGTCGGACACTTTTTCAAAACATCGCCCCTTCAGTTTCATTCTCAATTTGGGAAACAGAGTGAAATCACAAGGGGCTAAGGCTGGTGAGTAAGGAGGATGGGGAATGATAACCATGTTGTTGTCACAAACTCTGGTTTTCAGGGACATGTGGATGTGCATTGTCTTGATGAAGGAGGCAGTTGTGGTTGCACCAAAGTTTTGGTCTTCACACATGTTCTCTCTAACACCTCAAAACATCACAGTAAATGTCAGAGTTGACTGTAGTGTTAAAAGGAACAAGTTAACGGTAAACAGTCCCCTTCATGTAAAAAAAAAAACAGTGAGCATGATGTTTGTTGAACTGCAGACCTGCCATGACTTTTTTGGTTCTGGTGACTGTGGGCTCTTCCGTTGCGAAGATTATTGCTTTGTTTCTGGATCATAACCGTAAATCCAGCTTTTGTCAACCATTGTGATCCTAGAGATATTCATAAAAGTTGGGTCCTCATTAGCCTTCTCTCGTAGCTCAAGACACTGTTTACATGCAACCGCTTTTGTCAAGCGTCGGCGAACAAACTTCTCAGCAGTGCACCGCATGTTCAATTTTCTGTTAAGATCTCCTGGCAAACTCCATAACTGATACCAGCAGTGTCTGCAAGGTCATGGATTGTTTGGCAACGGTCTTTATGGATGAATTCTCAATTTTTTCCCAACATTTATGTTGTTTTGCTGCGAAAAACGAAGTCAAGAAAACACTTGTATAAAAACAATGTGTTTTCACAACACGGTATCACGTCACAGACTGATGTAGTAGATTTGCTGAAGTGTGACCTTGGCCTTCTCTCTCATCATTCACCAAGTCAGTTACAACAGTAACAGTCCAGGAACTTTCCGATAGCATCTCGTATGAGTGCTCATTATATTAAGTTTTATTACTTATTTTTCTTATATAAGTTGTGGTCATATGCTGATTTTCTCCTAGCAGCTTAAGAGCCAGTCTTTGAAAGTGGTCTTTCTCTTTTGTTTTAAAGGCTACAGTATTGGAGGTAAAAGCAATTCCAGGTTTGGGAACAACAATTGATGCTATTTTAGTCAATGGGAGGCTCCGGGAAGGTGACACCGTAGTACTAGCAGGAACAGATGGACCAATCGTGACACAGATTCGTTCACTGCTGATGCCTCAGCCAATGAAAGAGCTTAGAGTAAAGGTGAGAAATTTGGAAAATGCTTAGTTTCGAATGATATAGCAGAAATTCACAAGTATTGACACTGAAAATTGTATAACACAAATTTGGTTGTAATTGACGAACCTTTTTCAACATTACAAGGATACAATCATTTTCTGTTCACTTCAGTTAGTGATACTGAAAAGGTGAATTAATTTTTTTTTTTATTTGTTCTTGATTCTAGAATGCATATGTGGAATACAAGGAAATTCAAGCAGCACAGGGTGTTAAAATTGCAGGAAAGGAATTGGAAAAAGCAATTGCAGGTGAGGTCATTACTATTAAAAATATAAAAAGTGATGTATTGAAATTTAAATCTTGCAAAAGTAGGATACTTTATGATTATTTTATGTGTAACAGAAATGTAACAAATTCCCTGGCACACAATCATAATAATCATAATTTATCAGGTGCGTGTCTAGAATTGAAGGAAGTGAAGAACCATAGCCTAGTACGCTAAGTAACACCCATCTGTCTATTCCAAAGTGTCACTTGTGTACTCTAGGGCTGTATAGTTTAAGCTATAGAGCCCAGGAGTATACAAGTGAAGAACCATAGCCTAGCAGGCTAAGTAACACCCATCTGTCTGTTCCAAAGCTTCACATACATCATGACTGCTAATCAACACCAAGCTAACATGGGGAAGAAAGGACTACACCCTTATAGTGCTTTTGACTCCAACTACATTTTACCTAATTTTACGTAATCTACATTATACTGTAGCAACTGTATAATTTTATGATTTATATCACTGAATTCGGCACGGGTAGTAGACAGAAACGATTGCAAATATGGGCCCAAATGTTAAAGTGGTTGCAATTCAAAAACACTTGTATTTTATCATTCGATGATGACCAGTTGGATGGTCGAAACATGTAGAGATTATTAATAAACAGTTGAATAGGTATACATGCTTAGAGTTTCATCTGCATTGTGAATATCCTGAGGAAAATCCCATTACAGTAACTCATTTAGGAATGGAACCCAATCTTCAAAGACATCTGGATCCACTTCAGGTGATTTTTGGACGCTTTATGCATTCTGATGCCTCATCTTGCATCAGATCAGTGAAACCACCCTTCGGAACACCATAAGTTCTCAAATTTGAATCTTGCCATGAAAATATTGGCTTTTTCTTAGATTGTGGGTCCATCATTTGGAACACCAGCTGATCTGTCCTGGCAAAACCACATGAAGAGCATACATTTCAAGTCTCTATTCTCTGAATTCCCCATTCATTTCTGTTTTTCCAGTCTTCCATTGCACAGAACAGCTGGCCATATTTTCGCTTTTTTCTTCAGTATCGTAAGCTGTATTGAAGTTAATCCATGCTACCTTCCTATTTCAGTTTTTGAAGAGCTATCGTCTTCATACAGACAAATTATTTCAAACTTTCTAGTCAAGCCTAAGGTTTTCCATTGCATTGCCATAATTGGGGTAGAACTTAAACTTGAAACTCGGACAAAGAAAAGTTTCCAACTCTTATCATGTGACAGTGACACAAGCTTCTGGATTGAAGAGGAAGTTTGGAGGTTGTCACATGATATACATTTTTGAATGGTTGGAACTTGGAGGGGGTAAGCTGCCACTTATATGCAAACTTGACGGTTACTGGGCATTTTAAATTATACCATAAAACATTTCACCAAGTCATGCATGGTGCACAACTCTGAACAATGGTTGCTATAACTGTTGACTTGCAATGGGTAATAGGAAACCTGTTCCCGATCCCTTCTCACCCTCCTATCTACATTTACTGAGCCTAGGCCAACCTCACAGGTGGGTGGCAGCAGGTTGCAGATTCTGCAGTGCAGCCTTTTTCTTAGATAAGGGTAGGGCAGGCAGGGTTGATTAACAGGGTTATTACACACTGCTAGTAATAAATGACTCCACAAGACTTCAAGTGCAGTTGCTGCAAAGAGTTAGAGAAAAACAGTGACACCTACTTAAGAATCACTGTCATGAAGAAGATGCAAGGATATCACCTCTCAGGGTTACTGGATTTTTGGACTTTATCCATCATATGGTATGTTGGAAACTAAAAAGTACACAACATTTCAGAAAATGGATCTGTTTCCATGCTCAGTTGATGGGTGGAGACACCTACTCTGTTGGGTCCATGTCTTCCACCTTCCACCTGAGAGTGGAAACAGATCCATTTCCTCAAATTGTATACCTTTTTAGTTCCTAGAATTCCAGCCAATGGAGAAAGTCCAAAAACCCAGTGGTTGTGAGTCTTCATGTACGTAGGTAAGTCAATAAGTAAGTTACAAATGGATATAGAATTTAAACAAATAAGAGTACTGATTTGAAAAATGCTTTTATTTCTCAACATAATCTCCCTGTACATTGAGGAACTTGTCCCATTATTTCAAAAGCCCCTGAAAACCAGCTGCATAAAATTCTTTGGGCTGCTGTCAGAACCAGGCGGTGACTTCCCTTTCTACAGCTTCATTGTCAGGAAAATGTTCAGTCGAAAGATGATGTTTAAGAAGGCCGAACAAATGGAAGTTGCATGACAGGTTAGGTTTTCACAAGGTCTGTGCACGATGGGTGCCATGCATGCTGACCACACAACACAAATGCAAGAATGGGTCCAGTATTGCAGCATCTCAATCACTACCACGATGAAGGACACGATATGCTAGCCCGAATTGTCACAGGTGATGAGTCTTGCTCCAAGCGACTTCCATTTGTTCGGCCCTCTTAAACATCATCTTTCAACTGAACATTTTCCTGACGATGGAGCTGTAGAAAGGGAAGCCACCGCGTGGTTCCAACAGCAGCCCAAAGAATTTTATGCTGCTGGTTTTCAGGGGCTTGTGAAATGATGGGACAAGTGCCTCAATGTACAGGGAGATCATGTTGAGAAATAAAAGCATTTTTCGAATCAGTACTCTTATTTGTTTAAGTTCTACGAGGGGCGTTCAAGTTCTAAGGTCTCCGATTTTTTTCTCAGGACTGGCAGCAGATAGACACATGCGGTTTAGTTTGAAATATGTGTGTACTCTTTGTGAATGCATGACAGAGATGGCAGCACTGTACGGCACAGAACTCTAGTGGTGGCAACGAGAGTGAGGAGTGTTTTTGATACTTAAAATGGCGACGTTTTCGTTACAAGAACAGCGAGTAATCATTAGTTTTCTCCACTTGCGTGGTGCAACACCCATTGAAACTCATCACCAGTTGAGTAAGACATGTGGTGATGGTGTCATGAATGTGAAAAATGTACGTTCATGGGTGCAACAGTTCAAAGAAGGCCGAATGTCGTGTGACAATGAACCATCTCGGCCTCGCACCAGCCGGTCTGACAACATGGTCGAGCGAGTTGAGAAAGTTGTTTTGGAGGATCACTGATTGAGTGTGGAAAACATCACCTCCAAAGTTGGCATTTCCGTGGGATCTGTGCACACAATCCTGCATGAAGACCTGCGAATGCAGAAAGTGTCCTGCAGGTGGGTGTCACGAATGCTGGCGGACGACCACAAGGCTGCGCGCATGGCAGTTTGCCAGGCGATGTTGCCACATGATGAAAGCATGAATGGAACTTTCTTTTCATCAATTGTGACAATGGATGAGACATGGATGCCGTTTTTCAATCCTGAAACAAAGCGTCAGTCAGCTCAATGGAAGCACACAGACTCACCACCACCAAAAAAATTTTGGGTAAGCGCCAGTGCTGAAAAAGTGATGGTGGCCATGTTTTGGGACAGCGATGGCATAATCCTTACTCATTGCGTTCCAAAGGGCACTACTGTGACAGGTGCATCCTACCAAGATGTTTTGAAGAACAAGCTCCTTCCAGCACTAGGAGAAAAGCGGCCGGAAAAGGCTGCACATATGCTCTTTCACCAGGACAATGCACCAGTGCATCGGGCATACGCGACGCAGCAGTTTCTTCATGAAAACAACCTTGAAGTAGTTCCTCATGCTCCCTACTCACCTGACCTGGCTCCTAGCGATTTTTGGCTTTTCCCAACGATGAAAGGCACTCTCCATGGTCGCACATTCACCAGTCATGCCGCTATTGCATCAGCGATTTTCCAGTGGTGAAAACAGACTCCTACAGAAACGTTCGCAGCGGCCATGGAATCATGGCATCGACGTTGTGAAAAATATGTACGGCTGCAGGGAGATTACGTCGAAAAGTGACAGAAGTTTCAAATTTTTTGTATGATTATTGTGTGAGAAAAAAAAAACGGAGACCTTAGAACTTGAACGCACAACGTATATCCTTTTGTAACTTACTAATTGACTTACCCTCGTACCATCATCAGAACCCTTCATAATCTAAAACACCTCATTTTATCCAATAGTTTTCCACATATGTAACATTAAGAAACCAGTGATTTTTGTCACTACAGTGAAGTCCTTCTTGTAAGCAATATGCACTCTGTTATGGTTTCACTCTCTTGAACACATATGATGTGTCAACTTCAGTAATGTAAACTATCTATTTTATAAATCCTGTATTTCACATAGTGACTGTACAGTGAAAAAAATTGTTGATCATGTCTTATTTCATTTTATTGCTACCAATAAATTCATAGGATTCCCAAGAGGTCATATATTCTAACTCTGTCCATATCTAATATTGCTTTACTTCAATAAGTGGATCACAACTAGTATTTTTGACACAGTACAACAAATGTAAGATTTCAACAATAAGTTGAAAGATTGACAACTTTTTTTCTGTCTTATTCTGTCCAACTTGAATCTCATACAGAATGGGTTTCTAAGTCTCAGAATAAGGTCTGCGCAGAACCAGATATCTGGCTACTGCAGTTCCAAAACACAATTTAGTTTGTAATATTTAATTATGAATATTCATCTGTGTAGGCCTCAATCTTCAGGTGGCTCAGAAGTCTGATGAGGTCGATATTTTGCGTGAAGAAGTTTCTCGGGATTTGCGGTCTGCTCTTAGCAACATCAAACTGCAGGAGAGGGGTGTGTATGTGCAGGCTTCAACACTTGGCTCACTAGAGGCCCTCCTTGAGTTCTTAAGGACATCCAAAATACCAGTGAGTACATAATTTCATTTATACCATAGTTTTTCTACCATTTCTTGTGCATTTCTAGGCTTGTGTCTTTGTGGATCCATGCATGAATTGTATGAAATGTGTGCATAATGGAGGAATCACATCCCATCTTTTTATCTGCATATTTGTTGGAAACTACTGAACAACTTCAAGTGGAGTCACTGTGGTCAAGTGCTGGGATAGTTCTTAAATACAGTTGTAATGGCTTCCATCAGTATCCTCATCAGTTCATTATTCACAGTTCTTCAGTCATTCAGTACCGTATAGACAGACTTAGAAATGTACTGCCAGTTTGTGAAGCAGTGTTTCCTTTTTCATTCTTAACTGAATTTAAATAAAATAAATTATATACGTACATGGTTCAAAATATGCTATGAATTTTTGTTAAGAAAGTTCTCTGCAGCTTGTTGATTTTATGGTGGTTCTTTGAGATGAATTTTAATATCAGTTTCCGATAATATTTCCCAAGACACTGCATCCCAAATTTAGGAAATTGTTGGGTTAACTTTTTGGGAAATGTGATTTTCTGCTCAGCATAATGCTGGCACCATCAGAAAAAGTACGGACTTTTTGACACATATCTGTTGATGATTTGAATGTTCAGTTTAACTTTTGAACACATTTTCTGCTGTTGTTTAAAAAGGCTGTAATAGATTGATAAACATAAAGTATTGCTTCAGCTGGAGAATTCACTTCTGATTGTACTGTGGCCCATGTTAGGTGGGTTCCGGTCCCCACGGCATGGCACATCCTCAGGTTGCAGATGGAGGGGACACCTTCCAGTTTTGGAGGGAAGCTGCAAATATATTGAATAAGCAGTCGTGGACAGCCAACAAGGGGTGGCCCTCCAGCTTGGGGGTTGGGCGTGGAGCTAACAACTCCTCACCGTTAAAAATCATTATGTTACGAAAATAAACACAAAACCTCAGAACTGAACAGATTCTTTGGATAAACGACCTAAGCTAATGAAAATGAATATGAGATTTGGCACTTGGAATGTACGAAGTTTGTATAGGTCAGGTTCACTCAGGGCAGTGGCAGAAGAATTAAAATATAAGTTAGATTTAGCGGGAGTACAGGAGGTCAGATGGGATGGAGGTGGCATCGCACCAGCAGGAGAGCAGGAGACTATACATTTTTCTATGGAAAGGGAATGAAAATCATGAATTAGGTACAGGTTTTTTCATACATATGAGAATCATATCAGCAGTTAAGAGGGTAGAGTTCGTTAGTGATAGGATATCATATATAATACTAAAAGGTCGCTGGCATGTTATCTGTGTTATGAATGTTCACGCCCCAAGAGAGATAAGATTCATGACATAAAGGATAGATTCTATGAAGAACTAGAATACGTATTTGATAAATTCCCAAAGTACCCTATGAAAATTTTGTTAGGAGATTTCAATGCCAAGGTAGGGAGGAAAGACATTTTCAAACCAACAATTGGGAATGAGAATTTGCATGAAATTAGTAATGATAATGGAGTTAGGGTTGTATACATTGCCACATCAAAAAATCTTACTGTCAAAAGTACAATGTTCCCACATTTTAACATCCATAAATTTACTTCGACATCTCCTGATGGGAAGATACACAATCAAATAGACCATATTTTGATAGACAGGAGACGGCACTCAAGTATACTTGATGTCCGATCATTCAGGGCAGCAGATTGTGATACTGACCACTACCTGGTGGTGGCAAAGGTTAGGGAAAGACTGGCAGTGAGCAAACAAACAACACACAGAGTTCATATGGAGAGGTTCAATCTCAAGAAATTAAATGAGGTAGAGGGTAAAGAGCAGTATTGTGTTGAAATCTCAAATAGGTTCACGGCTTTGGAAAACTTGGAAACTGAGGTGGATGTTAATAAAGCTTGGGAAACTATTAGAGAGAATATAAAAATGTCTGCCAAAGAGAGTCTAGGTTATTATGAACCGAAGAAGCATAAGCCATGGTTCGATGAAGGATGCTCAAAATTATTAGATCAAAGAAAGCAGGCCAAATTGCAGTGGTTACAGGATCCAAGTGAGTTAAATGGGGATAATCTGAACAATATAAGACGTGAAACCAGCAGGCATTTCAGGAACAAAAAGAGGGAATATTTGAAAGACAAAATTGATGAGCTTGCAATGAACAGTAAGAACAAGAACATTAGAGACCTGTATAGAGGAATAAATGACTTTAAGAGGGGTTACCAGCCTAGCAGTAACTTAGTGAAGGATGAGAATGGTGATCTGCTTGCAGATTCCCACAACATTTTGAATAGGTGGAGGAACTACTTCTCTGTTATTGAATGTACATAGGGTCAGTGATGTTAGGCAGACAGAAATCCATACAGCTGAGCCGTTAGTACCTGATCCTAGCCCTTTTGAAGTTGAAAGTGCTATTGCAAAATTGAAACGGTATAAATCGCCAGGTAGTGATCAAATTCCGGCAGAACTTATTCAAGCAGGAGGCGAAATATTACGTTCTAAGATCCACAATCTAATTACTTCTATTTGGCATAAGGAAAAATTGCCTGATCAGTGGAAGGAGTCTATTATTGTATCCGTGCACAAGAATGGTGATAAAACTGACTGTAGTAATTGTCGGGGGATATCACTGCTATGAACTTCATATAAAATTTTGTCCAATATTCTTCTTTCAAGGTTAAGTCC
>NW_019724742.1:209582-418320 GCF_002891405.2 Cryptotermes secundus
ATAGACTTTAAGAAAGCCTATGATTCAGTTAGGAGGGAAGTATTGTACAATATTCTAATAGAGTTTGGGATACCCATGAAACTAGTTAGGTTGATTAAAATGTGTTTAAACGAAACGTATAGAAAAGTCCATGTAGGTAAACATTTGTCTGATATCTGATGTCTGATTATCTGATATTTCCTATCCAGAATGGTCTAAAACAAGGAGATGCTTTATCGCCACTCCTTTTCAGCTTCGCCTTAGAATATGCAATTAGGGAGTGGACTGAAATTAAATGGGACACATCAGCTGTTGGTCTATGTCGATGATGTGAATCTACTGGGTGATAATGTAGATACCATAAAGAAAAACACGCAAACTTTAATTGACGCAAGTAAAGAGGTTGGTCTAGAAGTAAACACAGAGAAAACTAAGTATATGTTACTGTCTCGTCACCAAAATGCAGGGCAAAATCATGACATAAAGATAGGAAACAGATGTTTTGAAAATGTGGCACAGTTCAGATATTTGGGAACAACAATAACAGATCAAAACCTGATTCAGGAGGAAATAAAGAGGCGATTGAACTCGGGTAATGCTTGCTATCATTCAGTCCAGAACCTTTTGTCTTCTCATCTGTTGTCCAAGAACATAAAAATTAGAATATACAAAACTATAATTTTGCCTGTGGTTCTGTATGGGTGTGAAACTTGGTCTCTGTCATTAAGGGACGAACATAGACTGAGGGTGTTTGAGAACAGGGTGTTGAGGAGAATATTTGGACCAAAGAGAGATGAAGTGACAGGAGGTTGGAGAAAACTGCATAATGAGGAGCTTCATAACTTGTACTCTTCTCCAAGTATAATTAGAATGATCAAGTCCAGGAGGATGAGGTGGGCAGGTCATGTAGCACGAATGGGGGGAGAGGAGGAATGCATATAGGATATTGGAAGGAAAGAGACCACAGGGAAGACCAAGACGTAGGTGGGTGGACAATATTAAAGTGGATATATTATATTTAAGCTTCCTGTTGCACTATACACTTCTATATGTAATAATACAAATGCCGTCGTGAATGCAGCAATTTATTTGGTTTTAGATCTTTGTCTTTTCTTCCTCTACACTACATGTTTCGGCCGTAATTGGCTGTCATTAGGTATATGTTTCACTGTGTAGCTGTCACACTGCACACAGTCCAAAATCTAAAACATCAGCCTGTCAGTTTTGTTTTAAAACCTCACCAACACATGCCCGTCAATTTGATTTTTAGAATTCCAGTTTAAAATTTAAAATTTCTAAAATGTAAAGTTTTAAATACCAGGGACACCTGCTCTTGTTTACATGTGCTGCAGCGGCTATTTCTTGTTTTCAGCACCGTTCATGTATTATTCTGTGCAGGCTCCCTGTGTGTGTGTTCACACACAGGGCCCAACCGTGCTGTCAATGGAAAGGTTCTACCCTAGCCTAATCACGGCTGGGTCAGTGAAAAGTTATGCCTCGTGACCGTTGACACTGGGGCATACTTGACTGTCGCCGCCAGATAGCCCAAAAAAGAGCTGAACCAACGTTACACACTGCAGACGATATCTGGGGAACCGATCCACATCTTTAATGAAATTTTCCTGACACTGACCCTTACGCGTCTCCCACTGAAAATTTGGGTATTTGTGCACAATAGCACAAGCGAGTTCATCTTGGGGATGGATACCTTGAGCCCATATGGTGGATCTGCATCTTGCAACAGGTATGTCACTATGGAGCCCTGGGCCAGGTTCCAGACTTTACAGCCAGGTAGTGGTCAATGAGCAGGTGATACCTGCACAATGGGAGGGAGTGGTGATATCTAGAATGAAGAGCTTCCTTAGAGTTTAAAATGGCCTGGTAGAACTGAATTCGGAAGTCCACCCTCCTGAAGGACACTACATTGTCAGGATCCCATTCTGAGACCAATGGGAGCTACCCATGATCTTTAATGCTGCCTGTCGCGACTGGAATCTCGCGGAAGAATGCCCCTGGCACACTGAGACGGTCATGCTGGTGACCTCACTTGATGTTGAACAACCACAAGTCCAAGAACTACCCCGAAATTACAGGACGTGATTGCAACTGCCAGGCCACACTTGAGTAACTCCAAGTTCAGAGTGTTTGAAGAGCTCACCGTGTATGGAGACATCTTTGCTATAAAGAGCTATGACTGCGATGGGACTGACAGAGTGTGCCACTGAAAGGATATCGGATAGGCCCGACTGATTTCTCCAACCCCTTAGGAGGCTCCCCTTAGCAAAATTGGCATAAGTAGGTGAGATGCTCGACGACATGCAGCACTGTGGGGTTATCGAAGAGTCAGCCCCTGGTCATCGCCCGTCCTCGTCAGAAAAGAAGAACGGAGACTTCAGCTTCTGCGTGGACTGATTGAAACTGAACGTCACAAAGAAAAACTCATTTCCACTACCCCAGATTGGCTACGTTCTGGACACACTGGCAGCAGCCAAATTGTTCTCCACTCTGGACCAGGTGAGTGTGCATTCGAACGACAAGTAGGACACTACGTTCTCTACGGCCTAAAGGCTGTGGCAGTTCAGTGTCATGACCTTTGGCATCTGCAACGCTCCACCGAAGTTTGGGCGGTTAGTGGAAATCATCTTAAAGAGGCCTCACTTACAGGCCATGTCTAGACCACGCCATAGCTCAAGCGGTTAGTCACTGGCTTCCCACCGCGGCGGCCCGGGTTCGATTCCGGGTCTGATCAAGTGGGATTTTTGGTGGACAAAGTGGCGCTGGGGCTGCTTTTCTCCAAGTACTTTGGTTCCCCCGCCAATCTTCATGCCACCAAATTCTCCATCATAATCACCCGGGGCAGGTACAATAGGCCAATCAGTGGCGCTGTGCCGCGTGGACCCAGTTGGACTCCACCCCATACTAAGCGAATACAGGTCATGTCTAGTATACTCGTATCTAGATGACGTGATGGTAATTGGCCACACGTTCCAAAACCACCTGCTCAACCTGTGGAAAGTGTTTCAGCGGTTCAAAAAGCCTGCCTGATGCTCAGTTCGGAGAAATGACAACTCCTTCAAAACGATATACGGTACTTCGGGAATATTGTGTAACCAAAGGGGATAACCACCGACCGCGAGAGGCTGAAAGCCATACTGGAGAGGCCGACCCCGTAGAATGAACGCGAAATAAGACGCTTCCTGGACTGGTGCACTTGTAACAAACGGCGTATTTCAGGTTTTGCCAATATTGTGAACCGCTGACCAAACTCACAGGAGAAACAAACCTTCGAGTGGACTCCGGACGTGGAAGCCACCTTCCAAACACTAAACGAGGCCCTCTGTGCGGGCCCTATTCTCGCTTGCCCGCTACCAAGATCAGTTGGGATTAGAGAAGTGCTGTCCCAAGTACAGGACAGACAGGAGCAGGTAGTAGCCCTCTACAGTAAGACTCTGAATAATAAGGCCGAGAGAAATTACTGCAGCACCCAGCGGGAACTATACTGGCAGTTGTGAGGACGCTGGAACATTTTCATAAGTATACCTCTGCGGGTAGGAGTTCCACCTGCGCACCGACCACTGTTAATTAACCTGGCTCATGAGTTTTAAGAACCTGGAGGAGCAAACCCGCTGGATTCGGCGTCTGCAGAGAACAACTTTACTTCGGAGTACCGACAGCCGAAAACACAACAATGCCGTTGGCCTGTGGCGACGCCCTTGCCGAGGAGAGTGTAATCAGTGCCAAAAGTCGAGGCGCGAGCGGACTTCCAGCACATACGAGATTACGCTCCTGCTATTGTTGTTATTAGTTCTGTATGTATTTCTTCCTGACTTTCTTCTGTAGTATCGTGATCGAAGTTTTATTCTCTTTGGAGTGTGTGTTTGTATGCTTCTTATGGATGTTTTTCTTCCTACTATTGTTCCTGTTTTGCGGTTTTGTGTGGATTCAACAGCGAACCGTCCATAACATGTAAAGCGAACATTTAAGAACGAATCCAAGAAGACAGTGTCGCCCTATAATATACAACAAGCGTCACGGAAACCCACATCGTGTTGACGAGACACAGATACCCTAAGATTTTCTATAATATCAAAATACCAATATACGTTCTGACGAGATACAGAAGTCAGAGGTTTTTAAAAATAATACTATCGAGTTGTCGGAGTTCGAGTCCCAGTAGAGGCAAGAATTTTCTCTTCTCCATGTCGTTCACACCGGTTCTGGGGCCCAACCAGCATCCTGTCCAGTGGGTACCTTGGGCTCTTTCCCCGGGGGCTAAAGCGGCCTGGGCATGAAAGTCACCACTCGCCTCCAACTAATGCCTAGGGCAAGAAAACGTTGGTCAATACATCCACTGCCCCATATGTCTTCATGGCGTAGTGCTTATTTACTGAAGCACTTTACCTTGATACAGTGATATTGGATTGGGTTTGTTTGAAAAAAAAATTGTATTGACGGGCAAAAAGAAACCACATTTTAACACACAACAGGGTACAGACAATAAAGACAAATTATGAAGCTTTTCATTGTGTAAATTTTCGCCTTTCTTTCATGCTTTCAGACATTCTCCTGAGCATTTGGTTTCTCAGCATGTGCTTTCTTTAGAGAGACCAAATTTTACCCACAGATTAAACCACATGTAAAATCAGAGTTTTATACGTTTCAGTCGTTAGGCTTTTGGATAGGAGACACGGATAAAAGATTGTGAATTAATATTAGTAAACATTTTCCGAATTTAATGCGCTCTTAATTTCAAAGTGAATATAGTGCACTGCTACGCGGAAGGTGGACGTGAAATTACTTTAAAAAAAACCTTCAGTCAACCAGTACTGTATATACAGAAAAGGCAAAAAAAGAAAATTAATACTAAAGCATTAGATCAGTAATTGAAAATGGTCACTAGTCTTGTTGCCTGAAAGGAAGAAGTTTCAGATGAGGATGGCCACCGGATTCGGTGATGTTAGTTGGAAAGCAGCAGACAGCCCTAATAGTGACATTCCATATCCTCCCTTCCCAACAGCTGGCCCCCCCAATTCTCCCCCAACCTGTCAACTACTTGTTTGACTCATCCAGCTTGTATCAATGAAGGACTTCCTTCTTAAACCTAACCGCGCAATGCAGGATACAGCTCATTGTAACAGCTTCGTCCGTTCAATGAGCCCCCACCAAAACTTTTGTGAAGCCCCCTTCCTGCAGTATTTTCGTTGTAACGCGCGGCCTCGGCTTTCGAAGTTGTGCCTCGTCGCGTAAACGTATGTCTCATTCTTACATGCCAGTCTTTAATTCTTACAATAATAAGGTAAATACGTCTTTTTATGTAACTCAGTATACTATATTCATTATAGTTCGCCACTGAACCTACCTTGAAGCTGATGAATCCAATCCACACCTTCACATAATATGTATTAAAGATCAATTTTAATATTACCCCACATTTACGCCTGAACGTTCCGCATACACTCTTACTTCTAGGTTTTCCGGGTAATATTTTGCATGCATTTTTCATATTTACATGCATTTCATATGACTCCCCATTTCATAATCTTTTATTAGATTGTTTAATGTAAGTTTAAAGTAGAACTTTCTCGTCCCATAAAATAGCGGCGAACATCTTAACCATTTGAGCGAATGTTAGCTTCTGAAGAAAATATCTTTTCCATGGAATGTGTTGATTAATTCCGTTCTGAATCTTGATTGATTCTCCGCCATCCTGTGGCTGTTTATTCACCCCAAGATTTAGAGCGTTTTAGTGTCCATCAAACCGATTGTATAAGCAAAGTGCAAAGGCGGAGAATTATTAATACAGCAGTTTCAGTTCTGCTCCTAAACGCAGATTATTCTGTGGTTCCCTACCGATGCTCGATCTCTGACCCCTCGGTCGGCTGCCCGTAGCCAGTCGCTATACAGACCGAGCCATCCCGGCTCCCCATAAAAATATCAAATGCGAAATGTAATACTTTTTTTCTGTTACTACAGTCTGTACTCGGTTTTTAAGTGATGCAGACACGGCTAGGAATGATGTATTCAGTAGAAGGATATCTAATTAACAAACGTTGAAATTGCAAGAATTGTCTCTCTAAAGCGCAGCGTCTAAACGATCTTGCGAAAGTGACGCAGATTTAAGATGCGGAACGACGCTTCTCTCGGGCGTCGCATAACTGCAGAATCCCATGGGTTCGACTAGGCTCTATTACGTCGAGGCATTGGGAAACTGGAGTTTCGTATAACGCGGATATGTTGGCCAAGGTATGAAGCATCTTGAGTCCAGCGGCGTAAGGCATGTCTGTTGCATCATCAACAGTAATGTGCCGGAAGTGGCAGCGATGTGACATCCGGCAAGTCCAAACCAGACATATCTTGACCCTGCCTGGAGAGGACGTTACCGGAATTCACAAATCAGTCGTGTTGGTGATGCTCTCTTCAGTGGGCGACCAAGTAAACATTTCGTTTCGCGTGTGTAAGTTTGTGTTGGGACAAACTTTTTCAACGTGGCATAAGCCTCTTCAGCTTCAGGCCATTGTTTTCAAAGAGACCCATAGTCCAGTGGCTCTCGACCCAGTAAAACAGTAGTGGGTTTTCCGAGGACCGGTATCCAATATACCTGGCATTGTTCAAATAAGAGACATTTTATATGATTATTACTGATATAGCTTAACATTACACTGAACGGGTTAGCTTAGCGCTAATGCTGTTTCGAATGTTGGCCAGCACACTGGATATCCTGACTGAGGCTTTTCGTCGTTTTCCTCAGCCCTGCCAAGCAGATGCCTGGATATTACCTCGGTTAGGCTACAGCCATTTCCACGCCCTTTCCACTTCATCATTCACAAATGCTTCTGCCATTCGACGTCATGTAATCCGAGATACTGACGGCGTTGTAAAATAACTCATTCCCAAAAAAGTGCTAGCACGTTTATTTACAGCGTAATGGTTATGCCATTTTGAAATATGAAAATTGAAGATATTTCATGATCACCCATACTGAACTTTCGCTTTTAAAATTTAAGCATGATCGCATGAAAAATTGAATTTATCATACACTGCCGAACACACCATTAAACGCTTGGGAAGGGAGAAGGAAATTGTAGTCAGTACTACTGGTAGTCCCTGAAAGGAAACGCAAAAATAAGAAAATGCCGTAATATGTAAAGCATTGATTTTTTCACCTTACTTACTATTGGTGCTGAGCCCTTCTTGAGGAGCCGCCAATTATGCGTCTACTCAACAATTTCCCAGCATTTTATGGAACCCGAAGGTTCATAACCGTGTTCACAAGAGCCCTCCACTGGTCCCTGTCCTGAGCCAGATCAATCCAATCCATATCATCCTATCCTATCTCTCTAAGATCCATTCTAATATTGTCCACCCACCTACACCTTGATCTTCCCAGTGGTCTCTTTCCTTCTGGCTTTCCCATCAATGGCCTATATGCATTCCTGTCCTCCCCATTCGTGCTCCATGCCCTGCCCACCTGATCCTCCTTGACTAGATCATTCTAATTATACTTAGAGAAGAGTACAAGTTATGAAGCTCCTCATTATGAAGTTTTCTCTAACCTCCTATCACTTCATCTCTCTTTGGTCCAAATATTCTCAACACCCTGTTCTCAAACACCCTCAGTCTATGTTCCTCCCTTAATGTCAGAGACCAAGTTTGACATCCATATAGAACCACAGGAAAAATTATAGTTTTGTATATTCTATTTTTTATGTTTTTGGACAGAAGACGAGCAGACAAAAGGTTCTGGACTGAATGGTAGCTAGCATTACACAAGTTTAATCTTAGGGTAATCAATACTAGTAAATCCTGCTAACTAGAATTTGAGGACTGATGTAAAATATGCCGAGCAGTTTATCATCCACACATAAGAAACACAGCTATTTTGCATTCATTATATAGAAACAAGCTCTTGAGTGTGTGAGTGGGGTGTATCTTTGTGAAGGTAGACAAGAACAGGTTTTCTAAAGACATTGATATTTCCTCAGGCCATGGGCCTCATGAAATATGAACAAATATTGTAACCGTTCCACTGCTACACAACTTATTTAATGTAATCAACTTTATAAATTTGAAAGCTTAATTGTTCCAAATGAAATGCAGTGAACAAGGGTAGTGAGACATAGGTCAATTCTTGTATGTAAGAGAAAGCGTCTTCTCACGCTTACAACAAGAAACAGGAAGACACCCGTCAAAGGTTTATTAGTGGAAAGCTGCGTTAAAGAATAGGGTAAAGAAATCTTTTGTAAATTCAATACTTGGCAGTTTGTACGTGCCATAACTTAAAAAGAGTGAAGTTTTTAGGGCCCAAGCGACGCTTAAGCATTGGCACTTTCTGACAGAAATACGTTGGAGTCAAAAATCCTTAAACACTTGTAAGCTTTAAGCGGAGTGGAGGAATATCTAATTAAGATACTCCTATTTTTCAAAATTAGCCAATCAATAAAATTTAAGGGTGTGACAGGGCAGTGACGCTGGTGAAAGCAGGAATTGAAGGTTTGAGGAAGCGTCATGTTTTAGCATCAGTCGGAAACCGGGGGTTGTTAGAAACAGACGTAAATTCGGAAACCGGAGTCATAGAATTAGCCGCAAAAAGTTACACACCGGGCTCCGAAGCAGTAAGACATAAAGGTTACTGACATTGAAACTATCAAAAGTGGTTAAACAAGTGTTCAATATAATTCGTCCAAACTTGAGATGTGCTTGTGATTTGTGTTTAATTTATTCCCTTTTCTGAGTTGTGGCCCGTTCAAGGCTCTGAGATAAGAGGTACTCAGCTCTACCAAATCGACAAAACCCCCTCCTTTTAAAATAACCCTGAGATAAATTTAGCAACAAGAAAGAAGAACCTACTACAGGCGACCCAGCGTGTGAAGAAGAAGAAGTTAGCAAGAAAGGAGGGAGAGAAGGGCGGTAAGAATATTTAGACTTGATCGAAGTTTTGGAGGGACAAACTTTCTGACACTACACCAGACCGTATCTTCTACAGTGTAAAAATTTGCTACTAAACATAACCTGCACCCAGTAGGCTAATTTGGACTGCCTAATGAATTACATGTTTGGGGAACCATTAACTGTGTTTCAAAAGCAAATTTAGCGCAAGAGGAGATGAATATCTTCTCACTAACCAGTTTGAAAACCTTGCCTCATTTAAATGAAATTCCATTTTATGGCATTTTAGCGTTCTGGGATCTGTCACACATTGAATCATCACTTGTACTGCACAGACTTTATTAATAACCTGAACAAAGAAACAGAATACTGTGGAAGTGTACAGCACACACTCAGCAGGTGAAGTCAGTGGAAGAAATTATAAATTAAATATCTAAGGCAAAAGTGAACTGTTTCCTTTTAATCAGCAAACATCTAATTCACTTGTAGCTGTGTGCCCTTAATTTATGATACATGCTCAAATTGGCAAGATGTCAAAATTATATAGGTGTATAAAGACTTACTGAAGAAATAAACAGTCAGTACTAAGACTTCAGTGTTTGCTGTTAGTGCACACATTAAAGGAAATTAAATATGTATTGACTGTTTAATGTATGCTTCAAAGTCATATTGTAATATAGCACAATATCAGAAGAAAAGAAGAACTCTAATTCTAACATAGCCTAAACTCTGTAAAGACTTCTTTTTAACTGTGATTGTGTTTAGAGGCCATGGTTGATATATGCATTGAACATAAAACATGTTTCATTTTTTCTGCGATTTTGCATTCATCTCTCCTATAAATATTTAATGAGATGTGCACAGAAATGTCTGTAGGCCGTCCTGTAAAGTTGTTGTTAAACATGTCTGATCTAAGTGTGAATTAAGTGACTGGATTTTTTTAATTCTCAAATCAAATTTCACAAAATAATTTTTTCCAGTGGCTCTTGGGTCTTTCCATGCATACAGATGGACAAATGGACAGACTCAGCAAATGTAGTAGGCACTGTGGGATTCCACACATGCTTCAGATGTTCCATGATGCAGTATTTTTCACCGTTTAGATAGAGTACATTTACATAGTTGAAAGGCCTGCTTCTCTGGGAAGATATCCTTATGTACTCCAGTAAGAATTTGATTTGTTTCATTCTGGTCTGTCACGCTAACAATTACAAAGGCAAAAATAATACCGTCTAATGTGACTCTTTAAGTTTTATCGCTTTAGGATTTATCTCCCTTACACGTTTTGATCCTTATGGATCATCCTCAGAGGGTATCAATACTTTCGGAAACTAATATTACAATAGATGCTAATTGTATGGATACACATATGATGTCACAACGGCCATTGTGAATGTGGAAGGTTGAACATTGTGTATATTGTGCATTTTAGACATCATATGTGTATCCCATACAATTAACATCTATTGTAATAGTAGTTTCTGAAAGTATTGACACCCTCTGAGGATGATCCATAAGGATCAAAACGTGTAAGGGAGATAAATCCTCAAGGGATAAAACTTAAATAGTCACATTAGATGGTATTATTTTTGCCTTTGTCCAGTAAGAAGTTTCCAGTTCTTATTACTTATGTTATTGCTAAGAATTTTGCTTATTTCTTTCAGTATTCAAATATTCGTATTGGTCCAGTTGTGAAGAAGGATGTGATGAAAGCTTCCACCATGTTGGAACATGAGAGCCAGTAAGTGTAGACACGTTGAGGTTCCACAACAGTGTTCTGGGTTGTAATCCCACAGTCTGCTAGAAGTCCACCATTGTTTTAGAGGAAGGGGCTGTCTTCATCTTAAGGGAGACCTGCAGGCAGTACATTCTCCTGAAATATTGGTGAGCTTCTGGCAGACTACATAGTGTTACATCGCAGAAGATAGTATTGTTCACTTTGATTAACAGTCATTACAGGGTGATTCAGAAATCCACAAACTCTGACTCGAAAAGTTGTGTAGATACTGAGGTGCAGATGTTTGAAGTTTGTTAGTTTTTATGTGTGGTAAATGAGATTTCCTAAAGTTCCTTATTACACAGTATGGTTTGAGTATATAAATAAGCGAATGAATGAACTTTGGTTTTCTAGGCCAGAGCCGCTATTTCTTTGAAATAGCTCCTCAGTTATCCTCACAAGGCTGAGTGAACCCTGTTCCAGACACACTACTTCTCAGAAAATCTGGTAGCGCCGGGAATCGAACCCAGACCTCTGGATCTGTAGCCAGGAACTCTGACCACTAGACCACAGAGGCGGTCATATATAAATAATCACAGAAAATAAATAAACTTAAAACATGGCCACGCCATAGCTCAAGCGGTTAATTGCTGGCTTCCCACTATGGTGGCCCGTGTTCGATCCCGGGTCTGGTCAAGTGGGATTTGTGGTGGACAAAGTGGCGCTGGGGTGGGTTTTCTCCGAGTACTTCGGTTTCCCCTGCCAATCTTCATTCCACCAAATTCTCCATCATAATCACCCAGGGCAGGCTACAATAGGCCAATCAGTGGCCGCCGTGCCAAGTGGACCCAGTTGGACTCCACCCCCCACTAAAGGAATTAATTAACTTAGAACATGATGGGTGTCTTTATCATTATTGTGAGTGCAAGCTTCATCTCAGTATGCCACAAACTGTGATACGTTCAAAGCAGTTGTGTCCTATGAATTTGTTTCATTGTATATGATAATTCTGTTTTGCACCACTAATTATTCTTACCAGACATACGTGTGTTCTGTACACGTTTCCAACTCATTTAGACTCCCAAGTAAGCTGTCCATATCTTTGAAGAAACATTGAAACTAATTAATAACACAGCTGAATGTTTACTCTGTCAACAGACTACTTTCATATTGAGGTTAAAATTACCAAGTTTCTCGAGCAGTAAATTGTATGAGACAATTTCTTGCATCAAACAGTTTTTGAAATTATATATCTTATAACAAACTTATGTAGGTGTCTTTAAATTTATTGATATGGTGTCACAGATAACTGATGAGGGGTAGTCATTGCATTATGAGTGTTGTGTGTGGGTTAACAACTTACTGTAAAGAATTAGCATTTAAAAAATGTTAAACAGGTCCTTGGTCTTGGGCAGATTCTTTGGAATGAACCACATGTTGGTAAATGGGTTAGTGCATTTGCATATGGAATATAAGGGGTTTCTGTGAAACAGGCTCATTGAAGATGCACGAAGAGAATTAGCAGAGTATAAGTTACATTAAGTGGGAGTACAGGAGGTCAGGTAGGACAGGGCTGGGACTGAATTGGTAGGTGATTATACATTTTATATGGAAATGTGAAGGCACTCTTGATTTACAGGCAGAAATTTCATTAATAAGGCAATAACATCATAAGTTAAGAGGGTAGAGTTTGTTAGTGATAAGATGTCATACATATATATGTCACTGAAAGGAAAATTAGTAAAGTATGTTATATTTAGAGTGAGTGCAGGAGGTCAGATGGGGCTGGAGTGGAACTGAACCAGCAAGTGATTATACATTCTTCTATAGAAACTGGAATGTGAATCATGAAATAGGAACAGGATTTTTTGTATGCATTTGAATCATACCAGCAGAGGTTTGCTTTGAGGTTATTATTAATCACTATTGTACCAACATGAAAGCAAATATTGTTTTGCAGGTATGCTACAATTCTAGCATTTGATGTGAAGGTTGAGAGGGATGCACAGGACTTGGCAGATTCTCTGGGTGTGAAGATATTCCAAGCAGACATTATTTATCACTTGTTCGATAAGTTCATGGCATATCGTGAAGAACTGAGGCAGAGGAAACGAGAGGAGTTCAAACATGTAGCAGTCTTCCCATGCAAACTTAAAATATTGCCACAGGTGAGGACAAACCTCCATAAGTATCAGAATGTTTTGCTAATGGTTGTACCTAGTATTTCTTGGGTGTATGTCTCAATCCCCTTTTTTATCAGTCTTCTTATCACAACTGAAATCATGTTCACAAGTGAAATATTTAACTGAAAGTATTATAATTCATTCTTTGCACAAAGTACATGAAATGAATGCAACATGGTAGGTCGTATCCATCTGATATGCATGTTTTTGTCCATATGCCTTTAGCATTGAATGCTGTGATTTTCAGAGGTCTGTGAACTGTTATTGGCATTATTCTTCAGAAGTCTAAACACAGGTCTAGTTATGACAGCAAGTTTTCCTTTTTCTGTGGCGGTGCCTTAGAGTTTGCCATAATCTGCTGCACCGTGATAAAGGCAAAGTACATGTCTGTTGCAATACTGTATACATTTCTAGCCTATATTGACTGAACTGAAGTTTGATTGGTGTCCTGATGCATATATTTTCCTGAAGACTGTCGCTGTCTTTGTTTCAATGGTTGCTGCTGATTTTGCTGATCGGAGCTGCGAGGAGGAGCAGTGATTGATCGATGGGTTGTAGTGTATTTCGAGAAGAATATTCTCCCTGCTGACCCCAGTGTTGTTGCCAGCAGGTTCCTTCTGTGCTCTAATTAATTTTTGCAAGAATGTAGCCACTATAACTTACTGGGTGCAGCGATTCCCCCTCATGCTGGTCGCAATTCCAGAAGGTTGGGACACTCTGAGTTCTGTTTCTCTGGGCACACAGGATGATGATGATGACTACCTTTCTCACCACAAGCAGCAAGGAGGCTGCCCAGAGTGCACCCAGATTTGGCCAGAACACTGACAGTTGTAGCATTATGTAAGCCCGTTTCAGGATTAATAAACCTAGACCTTTGTAACTGTGGTACAGAGTGTTGTGAATTTGAATATATCTGGAGTCCTTTGATTCCTTGCTAGCATAACTAGGAAGAGAGGATCATTGGTCTCCTAGTCAGTTTAGCTGATTTTTGTCTCTGTCCTGGTAAAGCGATATTTTTCCTGAATCCTGAGGTGACCGTAGAGGTTGTCCTCCTGAAGTCAGTTTACTTCAATTCATTGCTTCTAGCATGGTAATTTTAGGTTCTTAGTCACAGGCTGCTATACAACTCAGCACTGTTGTAGGCTTTCAACATTATATTAATGTGTGGATAAGCATATTTTGCCCCTGACTTTACCATCTGACGCATTCATAGTCATTATAAACTTTTATGCTTATATAAGACCTTGAGTTGGCATGGCAGATGATCTTTTCGGCAGGATGGTGTGTGTCCTAGTGCATGGACGTCATTGATTTTGAGTCCATGTGATCTCCATCTTTGGAGTGCAGTCCTGCTCTCTGGATAGGAGCAATAGGTTTCTCTTGAAGGAGGGATGTCTTTCGGCCAGGGTACACCCCATCACATCCTGGGGTTCCATGGTGTTGACTTTTTGAACAGGGATGAAGCTGATGTACCTCTGAGCCCACACCCATATCTCAGCGTATTGTTCCTTCACTGCTGTAAAAACCCAGGTTTCAAACCCACATAAAACAACAATTAAAATTATAGTCATATACCATCTTGTAGCTGTATGAAATCTTTTTATTCATTGGTTTCCCATGTTTCTGTCTCGTGGCTGGGTGACTGATGGTTGTTAACCACTTCTTATATAGAAAACACAATCTAGGTCTCATTTATTTGCTTGGAAAGTGTTCAATGCATCAGGTAATTGATGTGAGGCATGATGGAAGTGTACAATATGACATTAGCCAGTGGTATTGTACTATCTGAGTTCTGAAGGGAAGTAGTGGTTATGAGAGGGGGGAGGGGCAGTAGAGGCAACCAGATTTCTGGTAGATAAAGTGGAGGAGCCAACCATCGACCTTCAGTACTCGAACAGTATGTTTTTTAAATTGTCTTAGTAAATAAGCAGTTTCATTATTTCTGTACATTTTATTTTGAGGTAATCCCAGGCACAGATGAACAACCATGCTTGGTAAATTCTTTTGATGGGAAGGTTACATATTCTGTGCTTACAACATCTTCATGAATGTAATTTTGATGTCTCACTGCCATCCCGTGTATTTGTGTATTCCTGAATTTTGTGTCTTACAGTTCATCTTCAACTCTCGTGACCCAATAGTGATGGGAGTGATGGTCGAGGCTGGGATCGTTAAAGAAGGAACACCTATTTGTGTACCAAGCAGAGAGGTAAGTAACTTGTTGCATTTCTCTCTGAGTTTATATAGTGCTGTATTAGTTGCACCAGAGTTTGTTTTTAAATAGAAATGCTGTTTTCTGTGTTATGACATGTAGCCTGGTCAGTGGTGACCAATGTTTTGGGGGTACCCTAAAGATAAGAGGCTGTATGGGGCATGTTGATGGCCACATATATAAATCTCATAGCTGTAACTGGTCACTCATAAAAATCCAATGACTGTAATGCCATTACCCTGCTGCTTAATATTGATGTTGGCATAGTGTCATGCCCACACAGACAAACACTTCAGGTATTCAGGCGACAAAGTGGGTGACTGATGGTTGCACGGTAGAAGGGATTGTCACGTGATGTGAGTTAAAACTACTCAGTACCTACTGCTGATACATGGGCTGCACCATAGCTCAAGCAGTTAGTCACTGGCTTCCCACCGCAGTGGCCCGGGTTCGATTCCAGGTCTGGTCAAGTGGGATTTGTGGTGGACAAAGTGGTGCTGGGGCAGATTTTCTCCAAGTACTTTGGTTTCCCCTGCCAATCTTCATTCCACCAATTGCTCCACAATCACCCTCACCTATCATCTGGGGCTGGTACAATAGGCCAGAAGTGGCCGCAGTATAAGGGACTTAGTCCCACCCCACTGCTGCTATATGCTTTCTGTTGGTGCATTCACAACCTTCCAGCACCTCAGTGTGCCCTTCTTAGCAATACACTGCCAGTAAGCAGAATCTTGCGGTAAAGGAATGAGTAGCAAACTGTCCAAATAGTCATAAAGTGTGGCTACAAGCACCATCTAGTGATGAAAAAGTGTTGCTTGACCAAAGCACTTTCAGAAAAGAATTACAGGCAATGTCAGACCAGCCACCCCTACAGTAGTGTGGATATGGCAGCTGTAAATGGGTAAGCTCATTCATGGGAATAAAAGTGTTAATGTAATATGTTTGCGAAAATAAGGTGTTTCAGCTAAATATCTTGTCTCTTAGAAGTTTTATTTTGTTTTTAAAAGTGAAAACCAGGAACTTAGGCATACGATTTTATGCAAACAAACTAGAGGCCTATTTTTTAAGTGCATGCATACAGTATATCAAGTTTAATGTGGATGATGGTTTTGCCAGTTGGTAAGAAAACAGTGCTGATGCATCTTAGGATGGACAGTCAAGCAAAATACGAAGCCTGTAGCCTGACAGGCTGTCACTCCCCAGGTTCTAAATTGAATAAAAATTAATTTTACAATAATTACTGGACAGCATTAATGTAATTTATCTCAATTAGTTCTTGTTTTTGTGGTGATATTTTATTTACAGTGTGACTAAGATTTCTGTGTTTTGAAATCTAATATAATTATGGCAAATATTTTCTCGTTATTAATTGAGTCTCCTTTGAGATATGTTTTCTGTTTTTATCAAAACTAGAAGAAATTACTCTAGTGTGCTTGTACAGCTTGTTTCTATGCATTGCCTCTGAAATATATTTTAATTATATTAAATATTAACACAAATACCAAAAAACAACGTTCCACATATAAAATCAACACTAATTCAGTTATTCAGTATTAGAGGGGGTGGGTTTCCCCATGCACCATGACTAGTAGTCTATTGTACGTCCCCCTTTAATTTCTACTGTCGCCATACCCTACCGGTACTGGTGCTCGCTATCAGCCCCTTTCTGCCAGCGAGGTCGGCCCTCTTCTGGCAGTGGTACCCGATAACTTCCCCATCTACCAGAGGCATTGGAAACTTCTTGGGCGGGAAACTTTTTGCCTAATTTTGCTCAGAGGTCTCCTAGAGACATGAGGGTCTTTTACGTGCCGTAAAGCTACAACACGGGACCCACGGCTTAAAGTCCCTCCCGGAGGACTTGTTCCCTGAATTTTTCCGCCCTTAAAAATCCCACGACCTCCGCCGGTTTGAACCCGCGTACCTTGAGTCATGAGGTGGGAACGTTACCCCTAGACTACGGAGGCCACTAATACCACCAATACTAAAACCCATCATTGGATGCAGTCCTGATCTACTTCTGTCCTCCAAATCTCACAACCTATTTCACAGAGCACTATCTTAGTGTTATCCTTTCATCTCATTATGTGAACTAAGTAATGCCATGGTGAAGAGTTTTTCTTGAGTTACAGTCACTCAGCTGGTTAAGACATTCCATACCTTTTACAGAACCACAAGTTTCCCATTATAATAGGAGCCCATTTCTGTGAAGTGTTTTCATAGCTAGAATAAAGTACAGTGTAAAATGTAGTGTTCTACTTTGACAGTAATTTTGGGAGTTGATAAATATGAGCTAAAAGGTTGATAAATCACATCTATTTTGAGAAAATAAGTATACTAGTATAACTTTGTTGTATTATTCTTAAGAAAATGTTCACTGAGATAGAAAACCTACTTAGTGTAAAGTAGTGTTACATTGCTGTAAACTTATTTGAGTTTTCAAGTGAGATGGTTTTTTCCCTTGATTGTTCAAATTGTTTTGCTTATTTTATGTGTATGATAAGTGTATTCTGTTTTAAAATAAGTTCTAACTTTCTTGCAAGGTATCCTCATGATTATATCATCAGGTGTAGTGCCCTTTCCACGTTTGCTGTTGTCAGAATCTTGCTCAAGAAGTACGGTATATGCTTGTCTCTTTGTCGACAATTAAATTGCGATTAGCATGACCACGCATCACAGTCCACTCGTTTAAGGCACTGCAGATTTCACTGTTTAATCCATTAGCCCACTTGCATAGCATTTGTTAAATAAAAGAATCAGAGTCCCCAGCGTCCCAAAATTGTCATCCCACGAATGACCCCTGATGAATTAGCAGTTCATGATTTTAAATTGCTTCGCCATGTACAAATTAAACGAACCAGCATTGCACCAACCTGCCCTACAAAATAAATCTAAAAATAATAAAAATATCTGCAAACCAAAAAATAAAAAAAATAAAAGACAAACCTGTCAGTACCAAACTAACCTTGTAGAGTTAGTATGGGCCATTGTATGAAACATTTTTTCATCAGTTTTTTATTTTTTTTTAATTCGCTTAGTGGGGTGTGGAGTCTAGCTGGGTCCACTCGGCACGGCGGCCACTGATTGGCCTATTGTACCTGCCCCGGGTGATTATGATGATGTAGAATTTGGTGGAATGAAGATTGGCAGGGGAAACCGAAGTACTCAGAGGAAACCTGCCCCGGTGCCACTTTTCCCACCACAAATCTCACTCGACCAGACCCGGGTTTGAACCCAGGCCACCACGGTGGGAAGCCAGCGACTAACCTCTTGAGCTATGATGCAGCCTACCTCATAGAGTTAGTGTGGGCCATTGTATGAAACATTTTTTCATCAGTTAGTTCAGCCATTTCGTTTGTAAGAGTATTCATGTTTATTTTCATTGTATAAGAAAGAAGATCTGACAAATGTTATTCTTTGCCCACACAAGAAATTAGAAAAAAATCTTTATTGGAGAAGTGGAGTTTTTTCTCGTTTTCTTACATTCTTGGGTTGTTGATTTATTTTCTTATTTTGGGTTTTCTTTTCCCTGTCTCCATTTGTTTATGGATGTGTGAAACATTTTTATTAAATTTTAAAAATATGGAACATTAAATATTAATACAAAATTAATTGAATATAAAAATAGTAGAGTCTGCCAGAGAATTCAGACAGGTGGTAAGGAAAAGAGTTACTGGGAGTGAGGCCTGTTCCCTCACCCTATCGTCCTAGCCTTCCCGCTGGGGTCCCTCCACTAAGGTTGTAAAATAAATAATCCAGCCAGTTTTGTGGAAGAGTGACGGTAGTGTAAGGGCAGCAGAGTAGGAGAGGTTACGGAAGTTGGTAACAGTGTTACCAGACTCCATGGCGTCAGACTAAGAATGCATTAATTTGTATACTTATGTCTGTTGTATATGGAGCCGGGATAGCATAGTCAGTATAGCGACTAGCTTCGGGCTGGACAACCGATGGGTCTGAGTTCTAGTCCCAGTAGGGTCAAGAATTTTCTCTTCTCCACGTCTTCCAGACCGGCTCTGAGGTTCACCCAACCTCTTATCCAGTGGGTACCGGGGGCTCTTTCCCCGGGAGTAAAGTGGCAGGAGCATGAAGGTGACCACTCACCTTGAACTAGTGCCGAGGTCAAGAAAATGTGGATCTATATGTCCACTTTCCCATACGCCTTCATGGCGTAGTGCTTAATTAGTTAATCACAGGAACAATTTTACCGTTATCTTACCTGTTGTGTACAATCATAGAACTTGGTTTTTCACTACTAGGAAGAACATGCGGATGTGTGAAAATTTCCTTGAAATAGTTCCTCAACTATCCTCACAAGGCTGAGTGGACGCCGTTCCAGGACCACTACTTCTCAGGAAATCTGGTAGCACCGGGGATCCAACCCGGGACCTCTGGCTCTGTAACCAGGAACTCTGACCACTAGACCACAAAGATTGTTTTCCAAAGCATAGAAAAATTGCAATTATTGAGTTTTTAGACACAGTACATCTTCTTTTTAATTTAAAACACATCTTTTCCTAGACTAGATTCTGTCTCCATCCTCAAGTAAAGCCTTCTCAGATGGACCCAATCGATAAAGCTAGTCCCTTTTTCTGGTGAAGGTAAAGGGTAAAGTTGTCACTGTGCTCAACGAGTTAAGCACTACGCCATGAAGGCGTATGTGGGAGTGGATGTATAGATCCACATTTTCTTGACCTCGTCACTAGCCGTAGGTGAATGGTCAGCTTCACGCCCCTGCCTCTTTACCCCCGGTACCCTTTGGATAAGAGATTGGGTGGATCCCAGAGCCGATCTGTGGACGATTTGGAGAAGAGAAATTCTTGACCCTACCGGGACTCGAACTCCAACCCCTCCGTGGTCCAACCCGTAGCCAGTCGCTATACCGACTAAGCTACACCGGCTCCCCCTATCTCTGAACGATAGGAAATGTTCGGAAACTCAGTCATTGTAATAATATACCATCGTCACAAACTTTAAATCGTAGTAAAATTGTTTTGAGCAACCCCTAATCGCTGACCCCTCAGGTGGGAGAATCGAACTGGTCCGGAAAGGAAGTCTCTTCGGGCCCTGAAAGCCAATGTGGAGCTTACAGGCGCTCTGCGACCGGCTCCGAAGCTGCGTTACGCATTGAATGAGATGTGTATTTACAAGCACGCATGATTACCCATACGTGAAAAACTTACAGTGTTCATAGAATGTAACACCGTGGTTTCCTGCTGCTCCGGGTTTGTGCTCTTCTTAGAAGTTGACTTATACGCTCAGAATAGCATTGTTCTCATAGTTTTAGTTCCTGGCTACAGATTCACAGGTCCCGGGTTCGATTCCCGGCGCTGCCAGATTTTCTGAGAAGAACTGGAACAGGGTCCACTCCGCCTAGTGAGGATAATTGTGGAGCTATTTAAAGGAAATAGCGGCTCCGGTCTAGAAAACCGAAATTAACGGCCGTGGGGATTCGTTGCACTGACTGCGTAACACCCTCTATCCGCTAAATTTGGCACTAACTTCGCCGACAAGCGGCGGTCGCTCGGTCGGTATAGTTCGTTTTCTGACTAAAACCACGGAGTTTTTTTTTTTTTTATTAACACTTGCCGAAAGCAGTTTTTTGTATATATAGCTACGCCGCATCTTCGGAAATGTTGTTCCACGCATTAATGTACACACAGGACACGAAAGTGGGCTCCGCTTTCATTATTTATTTCATTATTTATGGCTCTTATTTTACGAAGTTGTCGGCATCTGGAGTCCGACAGCTATTTAATGGTCCCTGGCCCCTCTTACGCATGACGTAAGAAGCCCCATCTCTTGCTGAAGAACATAGCTCTGCTGTCAGATCTCTATTTCTTCGTGAAACATCAAAAAGAGCAGTTGCGAGCATGCATACTGATAACTATTCTGAACACTGCATGCTTCCTACTGTGTTCTCTTTGACGTCTCAAGTAGAACTGGAGATCTGACAACATAGCTCTGCTCTTGTTTTATCTGCATGCACTATTCTGCTAGACTCGAGCGGAATAGTGCATGCAGATAAAACGACTGGCAACTCTCCAGGACAACACGTGACTATCCGTCAGTGCCGTTTCGATGAAGATAGCGCCGATACGAAGGACTCCGGATTATACAGTTTAATGTCAAAATCATAAAATCATTGGTAAAAACAGAATTGGAAAGGATTTAAAAGGAAGCGGTTGTTGTCTAATCGAGATATTCAAGGCATTTGTTTGGACGGATTGAGACAAATCGCAAAAGACTCTCAAGATGGCCGGTGTCCTTACCGAGATTCGAACTGAGCACCTCCCAAATATAAATCAAGAGCGATACCTCTACACCAACATGCTCAGTTGACAGAACTTCAGTGAAACAAAAGCTGATCTGTATCGGAGAATAAATCTTTCAGATAATGTATTTACTTTTATACATACAGACCCCCTCTGTGGTCTAGTGGTCAGAGTTCCTGGCTACAGATCCAGAGGCCACGGGTCCGACTCCCAACGTTACCAGATATTCTGAGAAGTATTGGGTCTGGAACGGGCTCCACTCGGCCTCGTGAGGATAACTGAGGAGCTATTTCAAGGAAATAGCGGCTCCGGTCTAGAAAACCGAGATTAACGGCCGTGGAGATCCGTTGTTCTGACTACGCGATACCCTCTATCAGCAAAAACTGACACTAACTTCGCCGACAAGCGGCGGTCGCTCGGTCGGTATAGTTCGCTTTCGGGCTAAAGACCACGGAGTTTGTTTTATACATACACAGCCTTCCTCTCAATAAACGTACGCCAACAATGAATAGGGTTTTGTCCATCGATACCACAACGTTATGTTTGGACCAGTTGTACTGATACTCGGCTAGTACCTCACCGTTTATTCCAGTCAGAATCATCACGTGAAATAACTGGGCTCAGGGAGGCCTGTCAGTATTTCAGCTGTATGTAGTCGTATGTCGTTGCGCCTGTCACTTTTTAGCCCTGTAAACACGCAGTACCTGACAAGTATTTCTTCAGTTATTCAATATAGAGGGGGTGGGTTTCCCCATGCACCGCGACTAATAGGCTATTGTACGTCCCCCTTTAATTTCTACTGTCGCGAGACCCTACCGATACTGGTGCCCGCTATCTCCCCTTTCTGCCAGCGAGGTCGGCCCTCTACTGGCATTGGTACCCGATAACTTCCCCCTCTACCGGAGGCATTGGAAACTACTTGGGCGGGAAACATTCTGCCTAATTTTGCTCAGAGGTCTCCTAGAGACATGAGGATCTTTTACGTGCCGTAAATCTACGACACGGGACCCACGGCTTGAAGTCCCTTGTTCCCTGAATGTTTCCGCCCTTAAAAATTCCACGACCTCCGCCGGGTTTGAACCCGCGTACGTTGAGTCATGAGGTGGAAACGTTACCCCTAGACTACGGAGGCCGCCAAGTATTTCTTACGCGTATGTATTGTAAGAATCTCTGAGATCACCATTCTTATGTTTCACAAATTATCTTACAAGTTGATAGTGCGACTTACATGCTTTTGTACGTGTGTATGTCTGTGTCTGTCTGTGTTTTTGCTTTTCTATTCATTTGAAGTTTTTTAGTTTTATTTTTCAGAACCCCCCCCCCTCTCAATATGACTGCTAGTTCCGTGTTTTTTGTCGTTAAGATTGTCTCCATTCGTTTGGCATCTATTCTGCAATGATTACAATTTAGCCATATTCGTTTAATCTACCTGAATACTTGTTAACATATTTCATCAAGCCATGGTTTCCGCTGCTGTAACTCGTACGATCATAGATTATCTTCCCGCTGATGTTTTGGTATTATGATATTTTCCTAAGTCACGATATGTCTGTTTTAGCATCCAAGTTTCACAATGTTACAAACCTGCTTGAAGTTTGAACGCGATTTTGTTCTTGGACTTCCACGCCGTATGGTGTCTTGACCTCACATTTCTCCCCATATCAGACTTGTGCAGTGCGCATTCTCTTACCATCCGTTGCCCCGTAAACCCAGTAACTTCCAGACCACGGTCACTCTCACAGTCAGTCCCTCTATAATATCGGGCATCACGTATTTTGAGTTCCCTTCTCCGTCTGCTAAGACGTGGTAAGTCTGTGTCTTCTTATTAGGAGTCGAAGTGTTTTATGAATGTAGAACTTGACGACTTGCTACCTGTTGCGTGCTGATTTCTTGCTTGACTTACTCTTCAGTCCTGACATATTCCCCCCGAAACGTCGGTTGACTTTCAACGGACTGCACTGCGTTATATCCCAGAAGATATAACTCTGTGTAGTAGGAGTGTTGCAATGGGGAGCATTATACGCTTCGAAGTGGCAAGTTTGCTGCTGTAAAGCCATTATTTTCACTAGCTTCGTGTTAACTCCCGTTCTCACATGTCGGTTTGAAGCCATATTTTCTGTCCCTACCTTTTGCACTGATCTCTCGCGGCAAAATGTTCATGTCGTGCTGAAGGAATTTATCTAATGCACACACCGGTTTCTTATGAAAGCTTCTGTTCTTATCATTTTTGTCCTCAGTTGGGACATGCCCATTTAGAAAAAAACTCTTAGTATTATATATGGCATTCTGTCAGTAATGAAATGTACATTTTTACATTCTGATAATCTTTCCTTATGTACTAAAATCCCTTCCTAAGTTGTGACTACCGCTATTATTCTCATTTGAACAGGAATCTGTTTGTCTGACGGTTCATTATCGCTCCAGAATCATCCGACTTCCTATACCATTTCCAACAATCTGTTCATGTCCGAAGCCGTGCAGCAAACCATAGTATGCTCTTTTTTCTATGGTGAAGCGTTGTTACCTTCAGCCCTTCCCCTGCTGTTGAAGGACCATCCATTGTCAGCAGTTCACGATTGATCGATCAATTACTTATTCCACATCCTGCGGTAATTTCTAATTGTCGTTCCATGAAATGTATTATGTAAGTATGTACAATTTATATGCTATAGTCACACACAAAAAAAATCCGTGGTTTTAGTCTGCAAGCGAACTGTACCGACCGAGCGACCGCCGCTTCTCGGCGAAGTTAGTGCCAACTTGAGCAGATAGAGGGTGTCGCGTGGTCAGCGCAGCGAATCCCCACGGCCGTTAATTTCGGGTTTCTAGACCGGAGCCGCTATTTCCTTTAAATAGCTCCTCAATTTTTCTCACGAGGTTGAGTGGACCCCGTTCCAGATCCACTAATTCTCAGAAAATCTGGTAGCGTCGGGATCGAACCCGGACCTCCGGATCAGTAGCCAGGAACTCTGACCACTAGACCACAGAGGCGGTCCATAGGCATACAACTATCCTTATTATCATGGGACACGTGAAAATTCATTGGTGAACATAAAATCATGAAAGCTTCACGGAGTGGCTTCTTAAATCAATCGTGTTCACTGTAACGTCTTTGAAACCCAGAAATAATGAAATTGTGAACTGCTTCAGCCGGAGTTGCTGTCAATAGTACATTGTATTTCTGACTTCAGCAATTTCCAGTTCCCATATTGTTTGCTGAGGCACCCCCGCCTTCAAGCGACCCCCCATGTAATAGTCACGAGATTTTGTACCTGGCAGAGTTGGTGACCAAGACAGTACTCCGTCAGAGAGCGATGGGTATCAATTCCAGGGAACTCTCCCCTCGAATACCTTTGAGAACTTCTATCCATTGATATCTACTCCCGTCTGGGTTTTCTTCAGGAAGCATTCTGTGCTCGTACTAAAAAAAACTCTCCGTTATTCCATCCTCCGATAATGGCTGTTTAGAAATGTACACTGAAATCGTAAAAATTAAATTCACTTAGTGGGGGGTGGAGTCCAGCTGGGTCCACTCGACACGGCGGCCACTGATTGGCCTATTGTACCTGCTCCTGGTGATTATGATGATGGAGAATTTGGTTGAATGAATATTGGCAGGGGAAACCGAAGTACTTGGAGAAAATCTGCCCCAGCGTCACTTTGTACACCAGAAATCCCACTTGACCGGACCCTGGATCGAACCCGGGCCGCCGTGGTGGAAAGCCAGCGACTAACCGCCTGAGATATGGCGCGGCCTTATTAAAATCATAAAATTATCTCTACGGATTTCTCTTACGGTGCTGTTGGTGTCCAAGTATAATGCTATTTGTTGGACCTCTCGTTATTGTCTCTGTTGTATTGATAACTTCAAAATGTCTAGCCAGCTGATGCAGGTACTTAGAAGCTAGGCCGCGTAGGACGATCAGAAATTTTCCAGTGATATTTTATCTATACGGAAACACAACACACGAATCCCTCGTGTGTGACGTCATCGTCTTTGCCAACAGCTTGTGAAAAACATTCTCTATATACCAGTTAAGATCTGTGAGCTTAATACTGTTCTCCAGACTGAAATCATTGTCTGAATATAAAAGATTATTAACATGGTCCAGTGTAATTGATTTTTTTGTTATCTTTCATGCTTTACATACGAGTATTTCGGCCGGAGCGACCATCTTCAGAAGGACCGATAAATACATGCGGAAACCACTATTACAATGTCATTAATATAAAATATTACCCTTTAACAATTATAGAGATGTGCATGAATTTATTAAAATATTTATATATTATTATAATTAGTCTATTTACGAGTATGGTTTTAAAACATTGTTAAAATCTAGAACCAGTTTGGTTCGTGTCCATATTCCTTCAAAGAGAGGCAGTATAAAGGACACGAACCAAACTGGTTCTAGATTTTAACAGTGTTTTAAAACCACACTCGTAAATAGACTAATTATAATAATATATAAATATTTTAATAAATTCATGCACATCGCTATAATTGTTAAAGGGTAATATTTTATATTAATGACATTGTAATAGTGGTTTCCGCATGTATTTATCGGTCCTTCTGAAGATGGTCGCTCCGGCCGAAACATGTAAAGCATGAAAGATAGAAAAAAAAAAGAAAAAATCAGTCACACTAGATGGCGTTAATAATATTTTTTACTATTGCTAGTGTGACGGACCAAGAGGAACCAAGTGAAACATTGCTTGTATTTTTTGAAAGTATCAAATAATAAGTTATCGTGCTTGTGCAGTTACTCACTTCTGTGGACATTATCCATCATGAAGAAAGCAGTCTTCTGGGATTTGGCACCGTGTATATGTGGTGTTAACCGACGTTTCTGTGGATTTCTTATATATTTCCTTCTACCCTGAAGATTGAGGCGATACGTTCCTCCGAAACGTCGGTTAACACCACATATACACGGTGTCAAATCCCAGAAGACTGCTTTCTTCATAGTCACCGCTGTGAAAGCCTCAAATCTTACATTATCCATCATCTTGGTTTCTGTATGAAAACGTCGTTTCGGGGACTGGAATCTGTCTCCGGCCCTAGGTAAAAGCGTGCTCAGTTGGGTCCAGTCGATGGAACTAGTCCCTCTGTCCGGACCTCTTAGATCCTATCCTGCATGTAGTCTGTATCTCTGACTTGCGATTTTGGTCACAGATAGGCCTTGTGTAATTCTTTTTTGTTTATACTGAAGTGCCTCCTGTGTTAGACAGAAACTTGGTTGAAAGAAACACAATATCCGTTGGAGGTCATTTATAAGTGTATTTTATTCTATCATATTATGAAGCAAGGCTTCACTGGAACTTTTGACTGAGTTATTCCGGCCTCTTGATTTTAGATGTAGCCCCTTTTTGTCGCTGTTGCCCACACACAACCTTGGCTTTCCAGTTTTGTAAGCGTTAATAATAGATTACGATCAAAGTATATCTCTTCTACTGAGTTTTCCTCATTCACGTACAGTAAAACTTGGTTATAGCAACATCGGTTTCTGCGACACCTTGTCTATTGCGTCAAATATTCAATGGTACGAACTAATTCCTCATAAAGCAACTGTTTTTATACCTTGCTTAGTACGACATGCACAAATGCATCAACCTCGTATGTAACGTCATTTTCATTCCTGAATTTCTCTGATATCGTGGGAAAGTTCGATGTGTCTGCCCACCCTCACTTTCTCTACTTGCTGACGTGACTGTCCTGGAAGAATACGACCGCGGGCTGCAAGAGGAGCGTGGGTTTTATGCGAAAACAAGGGTGTGGGGTGGGACTGCGTGAATAGTGCAAGAGGACGCGGCAGGTTGTTAACTGCATTCCTTTCCTAGAATCTCGTCTAACAGGACCTCACATTGTCTACTTACCCTATAGTGTTCCTGCCTAAACCCAGAGAAGTGCAGTAGCGAAAACATGGCAATGAAAAGGAAAGTTTTAAGCATTGAAGAGGAAGTTAAAGTGATTCGTGAAATAGAAAATGGAAGGAAAAAAGCTGATGTATGCCGCGAATTTGGTTTGGTGAATTCTACAGTACAAACGATATGGAGAATCCATATTAATTCCACGTTAATGTTACGTTAGTCTGTACTTAACTACGTATTTCACTAAAAAATGCAACATTTTAACTCGGTTTTTGGTAGATTTTTACGTGACTAACATAAGGCTACTGTGGAAGTGCGCATTTCGGTTACAACGACATTCGTTTATAACGACACTATTTTTAGGTCCCTTTGATGACGTTATAACCAAGTTCTACTGTACTTATAGTTCCCGACATGTTTCGGTTGTTGATACGCATAGAGAAAACTGTGTAGGAAGGACATGTGTGAATGAATGTACACACTCAACGGAGCCACGTGACAATAAGTATCAAAGTAAACTCACACATGAACTGTACATCGCGCCATAAATTCTAATATCAGTGCGCTACATGTACTACCCCCAAAACGAATGAGACACCCGCGCAGCAGGCACAGGGCATAGTGTACATCTGAACTGTAACAACGACAACTGCTCCACAGGTTTAACGTACCATTGGTTGTGAAAAAGGTGAAGTTGTCCCTGTGCTTAACTAAATAAGCACTACGCCATGAAGACGTATGGGAGAGTGGATGTATAGATCCATATTTTCTTGACCTCGGCACTAACCGGAGGTGAGTGGTTAGCTTTACCCTCGGGAGAAGAGACCCAGGTACCCATTGGATAGAAGATTGGATGGACCCCAGAGCCGGTCTGGACGATGTGGAGAAGAGAAAATTCTTGACCCCACCGGGACTAGGAACTCCAATCCCTTGCTCGTCCAGCCCGTAGCCAGTCGCTATACCGACTACGCTATTCAGGCTCCCCCATTGATTGTATTTATTTATTTTAAGACCAAGATAAAGTAAATCTGAATAATTTCTGCTTGGATTCAGTTCAGATAACTTACACAAAGTCGCCTCTTAATCTTTGTAAGACCTCTCCTAAGAGTGGTATAATGAAGACCGAAACATGTCGGGTTATTAGAAGTGAATGATCGACGAAAATGAAATAAAATGGTATTGTACATGATCTCGTGTAATAGTACACCGGAAAATGAACACTGTTAACGTTGTTTGTAATGGGCCCTATGAAGTAATATCGTTACAAATATATTGACGTGTTTGAAACAAAGAGTTGAGAATATCTGGACCTAACAGGAGCGACGAAACCTTGAGTAGAAAGTATTACTTAGTGATTAATTCAGCCTGCTTGCATTTTGAGCAGTAGAGTCAGTGACGTTAGGATCGGCTATGCAGGTACCTCTGGTGTGGACTCGGAAGAACAGTTTCTTTTTATTGCTAGTGGGGTGGGACTAAGTCCCTTGTACTGCGGCCACTTCTGGTCTATTGTACTAGCCCCAGATGATAGGTGAGGGTGATTGTGGAGCAATTGGTGGAATGAAGATTGGCATGGGAAACCGAGGTACTCGCAGAAAACCTGCCCCAGCGCCACTTTGTCCACCACAAATCCCACTTGACCAGACCCGGAATCGAACCCGGGCAACCGCGATGGGAAACCAGCGACTAACCGCTTGAGCTATGGCGCGACGCGGAAGAATAGTTACAGAATTTATATTGGAAAACGTCTTAGAAAATGCTTACAAGACCGAAACGAATATGACAGCTGAGCATCAAGATGCGATATAGGAACATGGGTTATGATGAGGGGGTGGATGGGACTGGGTCAGTATGCAGTAGCAGGCTTTGACGGAACTAATGTTTTACCTTCCAGTTCTTCTACCGGAGCAACACTGTGGTTATGTTCGATTTAATGTCATGTTGTGATATGTATAAATAATGATAATTATTGCGGTGTTGGTATCTCAAAATACACTAGACCCGGTGGTGCCAGGCGGAAATGAATAAAACCACGGTTCCTGGCCATCATCGAAGCAATAAGCTCCGGAGTGTGCCTCAGTCCGTTTCTACGTCGGTAGGTGCAGCCGAAATGTGTAAGATGCATCCCGCTAAGAAGCAGCAGCTGTGGCAACACTGGGTACACAAGTACCAGCATACGAATGAATGAAGGGAAGGAATGAATGGCTGACCTGCTACCATGCTTTTCGCTCTGGGAAACATTTCGTTTGTTACTTGTTTCAGACTAGAGTGGATCAAGTCTCGGAGTTTGTGTATGGCTGAATGAGGATTCCTGTTTGGTCCGCGTAGTGGAATGTCGAGCTCGGGAATGCGGTAAAATTACCTCAAGTAAACTGAAAAATGTCAAGAATTTTGTGACTTTAATATTTCTTGTGTAAGATTTGAGGTTTTCACGGCGGTGACTATGAAGAAAACCATCATCTGGAATGTGGCGCCGTGTAGATATTGTGTTAACCGACGTTTCGGAGTTTCGAGTCGACATTAGTCTGTCAGCACGCTGGTTCCTCGCTCGCGGAATTTCTTTTTTCTTCTACCCTGAAGATACGTTCCTCCGAAACGTCGGTTAACACAATATATACACGGCGCCACATCCCAGAAGACGGCTTTCTTAATATTTATTGTTTTATAATCGTGTAATTTAATCTTAAGGCTGTTCGTTACATTCAGAAGAAAACGAACTTTGACGTCACGAGTGGAGACTATCACACCCGACAGTAGACAGAATATTTCAGCGGAACAAAGGAAAGGCAAGGAAGAACGTCGGACGTTATTCAGTCGCAGTTTATTTTACACGTGTAGCATGCAATTCTGGCTTGTGATTCAGATCTTAAATACTTTTGATACGTACTGTATATAGGGGTGCACGCGATAGCGCTGTTGGTTGAGGCACTATGCTACAAGCCGGAAGGTTATGGGATCGAGTCCCTATGGGGTAGATTTTTTTCAATTTACCTAATCCTTCCAGCCGCTGCTGCCGCTCCAACGGCTGCTAGCCCTGGCCAGCACAGTCGCTCTTGCTTTCAAGCCCTTCGGAACCCATGTCCTAATTTATGCTTATTCCAAGACCATTTATGTGTTTGAAAATGGGATTTATCCGACGAGAGGAGGGGTTTATCTGAGTGGGAGCCACATTTGTTTCATCGTAGTACTCCCACTTACGCAGCGTCCAGTTAATAGTGTCTTTTGTCCCTTTGCTAAATGAACAGTTCTTAAGCACGGTATACACAGAACATCTGTCATATAGGCTTGTGCATCAGATTATGCCGTAACCTATTTCACTAATCCGAAACGGCAGTTAGTCGCTTGAACATTCGTAGGTCTGTCCACTTCCAAGTTTAAGCCTCTTATGCATTCTGTGTATGGATGCTCCCTGTCTATTTGACTACATTTTTATTTGGACGATTTTGGATGCCCTTTGTTTCTTGAACAGGTAGTATGTTCTTATGTATGTGGCCAACGCGTTGGGTGCAGCCCTTTCTATGTGGAGTCTCCATGTCATCCTCCTATGGAAGATGACGCCATTACACTTCACATAATCTACAAATGTGATGTCCCTTCCATTTACTTGTAGTACGTCCTCTGGGGATCTTAAGTTTTTTAGAGAAATAGCCTGGGTTTTCCCATCATTGATGTTTGTGTTCCAGTGATCACACCACGTCTTTACTACAGTGAGGCCGCGTTGCACTTTGCAGAGAACACGACTTTCGTGCTTCTCTGTCACTTATATACAGATGTCGTCCGCGAACACAGCAAGATGATTTGCAGCCGCCGCTGGATCATCGTTTGTAGGCTGTATAGGCTGTACAATACCGGTGCAAGGACGGGGCCTTGTGGCACCCTGACGGTACTTCTCTGAGTGTAGAAAGTTCCCCTTCTACCGAGACTTTGAATTTTCTGTTGGTAAGAAAAGAATCAGTTAACTTAATGAGACTTTGTAAGGTTTGAGGCTTTCACGGCNGTGTATATGTGGTGTTAACCGACGTTTCGGAGGAATGGAGGCGATACGTTCCTCCGAAACGTCTGTTAACACCACATATACACGGTGCCAAATCCCAGAAGACTGTTTTCTTAATGAGACTTGTTGAAAATTTTAGTGATGACAGTTTATATATAGAAGGTCAGAGACTTTGTGCCAGAGGCTTTCGCTGTATTCAAGAACACCGCAGCCGTCGACATATTATTGTTGAAATTTAGAGTCATGATTCTTCAGCCTCATACATAGAAGTGTAGTGATTTGATGTGCTCTTCAAGCCAAAGTCATTTGCATTTAGTAAATTTCTTTCCTCAAAGTGTCTTTGGGTTATTCTTAAAATCAGCCTTTCAAACAGTATGTTTGTAGTGGACAGGAGGTTGATGGGACGTAAATTCCGAGGTATTATTGGGTCCTTGCCCGGTGTTAACAGAGTTACTGTTTTTGCTTTGTACCAAGATGGCGGGCAATGACAGAGTCGAAGACTGTTGAAGTAGATGCGTTAAATGAACATGAGGTCTTCCTGGAAGGTGTGTGAGACAGTCGTTCGGGATGCAATCAAGAACACAGGCGTTACCTAATTTCGGGGATTATATTTCTTTTTAGATATCAGAAGGTCGAAAAATAATAGGCGTGTCTTCATCAACAGTATCCAGCAGAGTGTGGACTCTAGCCTCAACCTGTTGTTTATGTTCATGGTCACATAATTCTTTCGGAATGAACTGGAGTTCAAAGCAATCTGCAGGTATGTTGGTTTTATCGATTGAATAAAACATAGGGCCTAAGAGACCATGAATTATTTGTGGTGACTTTTGTTCACCCCTGTTTGTGAGGAATTTCTCAGTAGGCCATATTGTCGCGTGCCCTCGCGGTCTGATATTGTTGTTCCCTATGTTCAAGTGCTCTTTGACAGGTCATTCTCTTAATAATTTAGTGACCCAGTTTACTGCCGTTTTGAATCCATGGTTTCTTGCAACAGTTTTCTTATCTTGTGCTTCAGTAGGCGATCTAAGCCTAATAGTTCATATTTCCAATCTAAATCTTAGCTATTCTGATCGATAGCCTATGTGCTGAAGCTATAGAGGCTGCAAAGTCGCTCCCTGCCTTATCAGCTTCTGTAGAAGAGTGACTGTGGATGCTTGGAGTCGAGACTTTGAAACCGCTCCCAGTCTGTGGACTTCTCAACTTGGTGTAAAGCTTCCCTCGCTGTAAGAGGATCCAGAATGGTAAACGTGATTTCAAGGTGATCTGAGTCCAGGATGTCAGTGTCACCTGAAGTGCGATGTGTAAGACATTGTGGAGTTGATATTTCGAAGTTAGGGCTATCAGATAATTCCAAGAGCTTTAAACCTATGTGGTCTGGAACTTTACTGTTCCAAACTGGGTGTTTTGCGTTCAGTTCACCTCCCAGGACGGTCTTCCTTTCTAAAACGTAAGAGCTCTGTGATGTCGACGTCATTCCATATTCTTTGCAGAGATTTATAAACACCTGCGAGCAACATTGCAGTATTTATAATCGGTATGCAGACTCCTGCTGTGTCTACGTATGTGTGCAATTGCAGTGCCTCTGGCCATTATGACGATCAGTCCGATAAGTGTCAGGGTTCGGATATATCTCAGGAAAGAGGGCCACGTCTATTCATAAGTCTTGCAGCTGTTCTCTGACCTCGTAGGCCTGCTACAGTTGCCCTTTAACAGGGTAGACACCGCTGTAGTTATGAGCGCAGCGTTTCTTTCTTCCGTCGCAACACTCAAGAGATCTCATAGTCTGCTGCACCATAATGAAAACAACGAATATGTTGTTCTTTACATTACTGTTTGCAATTTTAGCGTCCACTGACTGACGTAAGTCTGTTGTATGTGTTGTGACGGTACGTTAAATTGGTGCTGGCCCATTAACGAGCGTCTCGTATATAAATACGTAGCGTTTATATAAGGCTAACCTCCGTTTTGAAGGCCGTGTGGATTGCTAAAACATAGAACTTCAACACTTAGGAGATTGGTATTTCCGAATTTTGAACTGTTCAGGAGCCTCGCCCGGATACTAATGAAATCATCCAGCGTAGAGGCTCTCCATGCCAGTGAGAATTCACCACATGGAACGGTTTTGTACTGACCATAGTCGTTATGTCCACGGTTGATGTAGCTCCCTGAGAAAGTAACGTACCTTTCCGGCCCCCTTCATAGAAGAGTTGAAGTCAGTTTGGAATGTTTCCTGCTCTGCGGAGTAACTAACTTTTCTTAAAAGCCATATATTTCTTTAGTTGGCAGAAAGAGAAAGTCTCCAATTTTACAGAATCACTAGATACACAAAACTGCCACTGAACCTTATCCAGAGCCATTTCTGTCAAGCCACAAATTTACAACACACACACGCCTAGGGTAAACATCACAACATTTTAGTGTGTGTGATCTGCTTCGGAGTACTAAGCTTTCCGATTATTCGGTCTCTCCAACGTTTGTGTCATCCCTGGAAACTATTTGAAGTCGTTTTGCTATACGGCCATTACATTGCCATGGATGTCCCCTAAGGAGATACTTGACAGCGTCGTACAGCTCCAGATCAGGTGAACATGGCGCCTGATCACCGCCGTTTGTCCGCGTATGAGAGCTGGTAGTAGTCAGTCGTGTTCAAGTGCCCTGCGGTAAGCATTCCAGACCGTGAATGTCTTCTTCGCTATTTTGGAAAGAATTCCTTTGATGTGGAGGAAATTAGGATGAGCATGGTTTTGACATTCGCGGTTTTGGACCTTGCTGGAAAACCCAAGTTTCAACACCAGTCACAGCTTTCGTCCAAGAAGTTCAGTTACTTCCAGATTATTTTGCTGGGTTGTTAATACATTTTACTGTTATCTTTGGAAACCAAAAAAACGGATACTCGATGACTGGTCGACAGAGAATTTCAGAATAACAGTCACGTGACCAAACACGCGCTAAGGTACCAGATGTCTGGAAACATATTCTTGCGGTGCGAGGTATGCAGGTACACTACAGCGGAGAAACGAACTGTGAACTGTCGGCTGCTGAGACAAGTCCGTATCTCAGACCATATATCGTCGAATTATATAATGACTGAATGATAAATTGGATAGGATTTTCAAGTAAGCGATCTTAGAATAATCAAGGCATTATCCCGGAATTTGCCCCGAGGGGCGAAGGAAAGTCACGAAAGACCTCAGTGGGGATAGCCGGTGCCCTGACCACGATTCGAACGGATCCCCTCCCGAATAAGAGTCTAGAGCGTTGCTCTTACTCCAGCGATCTCGGCACAGGTTATAACATATCGCATTCAATAAAAATTTTCGTGGAGATTCCCAACATTCGCGACGTCGATAAAGAATATTTTAGGCACAAAAAAGATAAAGCTATCCCTGTAACAGGCCGTGAAGGCCCAAGGGTTGTGAGATGTTGAGGCTCCCACATTTTCTAAACACTCGGCTCACAGATGGCGGTAAGGTTGTCAGCCTTACGCGCTGGCCGCCCTTTACACCCAGGAAGATTCCTGGTACTCATTTCTGTTAGAGGCTGAGTTGACCCCAGGGCCATACTGCGGGCTGGAAGGATATGTCAATTGAAAAAAATCCACCTCATCGGGACTCGGACCCGCGACCTTCCGGCTTGTAGCATAGTGCCTCTACCAACTACGATACCGGGTGTCCCTGATTTAGGCATATGGACAGTAATGGAGTAATTATTTTGCGTCGTCAGCATTTCTGGGTAAACTGGGTCATTGTCGTTCTGTTTCAAGTTTAAGGGAACGCATTCAGGTGAGATGGGGAAGTACAGATGTGTTCAGTAGGCCCTATTTGAATGTTTGAGGGTTCTGTGCATTAGCTTTAACGTGTGGCATTTAAAAACTGTCGAACTATTCTTCGGCTCGATTTCGAATGCCCCACGTACAGCCCTTTCCGCAAACGAACTGTATTTATTACATTTCCAAGTGGTACTGAAGCAGCGCTGTTTGAAATGATAGAGCATGATGGACAGCGCGCTTTTCCTCCAAGATACGAGGTCTTGGTCAAGAAGACAGACTTAGGTTATCGCTACAGCTAATCAGCGTGGCGGTCACGGGTACTTCCGGTTGCCGGGATACGCTCTTTTAGGGTTGACCAACATCTTTGTTGGTCATTTTCAAACGCAAACTAGTTTTGGTGACCTAAATTACAAAATAAAATCAGATGTGTGTGGAACATCCATTTAGATGGAAGGATGGGTTTCGGAGCGTACCAGGAATAACACTGTATCAACTGTTGCGGTTTATTTTGAATGTGGTGTTAAACGTTCTTTTCGTGTCCCTTTATGTCGTTAACAACGCCTTATTGACTTCTTATGTCGTGTAAGTTGAATGGCGAAATGATTATAGGGGATGTGAAAACAGTCGTTGTATGTCACAAAGTACTATTGCAGTGCCTGCGTGAGAATCAACGGAAAATCTCGACCCCCTCCAGTCATTGTGGCCAGTCGTGACTGATATTCGAAACCGGAAGCTCCCAAAAACGAAGCATAATTGATAACCACTACTCTGCGGCGTGTGATAGAAAGATGTCTGATCTCGTTTAATACTTTCACTCTCGTTCCTGAGTATACTCGTGGATAGTTCATCTCTGATAGACTTTATCTGAAGAAATCGCTTTGGAGAAACTGTCAGGAATTGAGAAGAGTTCTGATATTCAAAGAATGAAAGAGACATCCACCGGAAAAGATATAATGGTCCACGGCCGAAATTCTCCGACATGTGACAAGAGGGGGAAACACTTCTTGTGTGAGTATACGGCACTTGCCACGCCTCGCAATTCCAGAACCCATCGTCGGATTCTGTCGGAAGCTGCTGTGAGATATCCTCATGAACTAGCGAATTTCGCACTTGGGTAATGAACACTCGTATGTTTCTTTTTAATCTAGCGGTAGAATAAGACTTCTGAGCCTCTTCGTACTTAAGCCTCAATTAGAACTATTGTAAGAGCCCCTCGTGGTAGATGAGACAGTGGAGTGTTGTCCCAGTGATGCTCGAAAGGATAAAATCTGAGTGCTTGTAGAAAAACCTGCTCTGGTGCCACTTTTTCCTCCACAAATCTCACTTGACTGCCCTGGGATTGAACCCGGACCTCCGAGGTGGGAAGATGGCAACGAAACGCCCGAGCAATCCTCTTGCTTCATATTCGGGAGGTCCTGGATTCGGGTCTTGTTTTGAAGACCGCGTATCTTGCTATGTTTATTCAGAAGAGTCGTGGTATTAACACGCCTGAAATCGTTTATTTCGTGCGCTATGAGGAAAGCAAGATGTGTTAAGAACTCGTTTTAAATGTAATTGATACATACACTTCGGATTAATATTTTGTCCGTGTTTTTTTTTTCTTCTTCCACAAGCAGAGATAAGGAAATTATCTTATTTCTCTGCTCTGATCTTCATGTCGAAACCCCCAATACGGTTTCTTTAGTACAGTAAAACTTGGTTATAGCAACATCGGTTTCTGCGACACCTTGTCTATTGCGTCAAATATTCAATGGTACGAACTAATTCCTCATAAAGCAACTGTTTTTATACCTTGCTTAGTACGACATGCACAAATGCATCAACCTCGTATGTAACGTCATTTTCATTCCTGAATTTCTCTGATATGGACATTGAACGTAATTTAGAAAGTGTGTATTGGGCAAGTAACAGGAAACAGATGAAGATAACTGATTACTGTACTCGTATCTAGGTACAGTAAGGCACAACAATTGATGTAATCTACTGTAATTTGGTGAGTAGGCCTACCTTTAATATACAGTATTAGTGCGGTGTGTATTGTCAGTGAAAAGCGCTGTAATATGTCTTTGATATTACACATTTGGGCAATTCCACGTTAATGTTACGTTAGTCTGTACTTAACTGCGTATTTCACTAAAAAAAATGCAACATTTTAACTCGGTTTTTGGTAGATTTTTACGTGACTAACATAAGGCTACTGTGGAAGTGCCCATTTCGGTTACAACGACATTCGTTTATAACGACACTATTTTTAGGTCCCTTTGATGACGTTATAACCAAGTTCTACCGTATTTGCAACTGGCATTCCTTTAAGTTTCTCCTACGAAATATGCGCAGCCCCTCACGCTACATCTGTTTTGGGTTTTCTGGACCAATTTCAAGCTTCTTATTAATCTTTGTAATGAGTTGCGTGTTTCAGGTCGCTCTGTATTAAAATGGATATTGGATCCTGTGCCGGGCTCTTGTGAACGCGATTATAACTTATCCGGTTCTTCATATTTGGAGAATATCTTTTCCTGATGAATGTGTGTCCTCGTCTCGAACAGGACTGTGTTCTGTACACTTCCTTTAGGCTGTCTGTCTCTCTGCGTTACAAGTGGAAGAAGGATCTCCATACCTGTAATTTTTATTGTGGCCCGAAACACTGGAGTGCGGGCGGGTGGTTTCGGTTATGTATTTGTCGCAGTTTAGATACAGAAACACACTCAGCAGTTGATGCAGTATGCCATTAAAAATGCGATCGGTGCTGTCACGGCATAACATTATAATAGCTGAAGCATCGCTTCTAGTCATTTAAAATTACCAGTTTGTGTTTTATATATTATAGGTGATAACCTTTGCTTTCATCCAGTGATGTATTCCATACGAAGAGAGTCGTGTTGTTCGTTTAGCAAAGGAAGTTTTATCCCGTGGCGGGAATATCGAAGGGCATGTACAAGAGTCTAGTTCTGACTAGAGACCTGCTCTTGAATAGCTGCTCGTTGTCTGTATTCCCACACAATCTGTGTACTGTTCTGATATCAGGGCGTTACTTCCGGTTTCAGTTGTGTGTGTGTGTGTGTGTGTGAGAGAGAGAGAGAGAGACCGTCTTACTGTTAATACATCCGCAAGAGATATTTTGGACCGAAATCTCAAACGATCCTGAATGCGTAATTTACAGCTTTGTGTCTAAGCTACATGAAGTATGAAGAAAGCAGTCTTTTGGGATTTGGCACCGTGTATAAGTGGTGTTAACCGACGTTTCGGAGGAACGTATCGCCTCCATCTTCAGGGTAGAAGAAAAAATATAAGAATTCTGCAAGCCGTGAAAGCCTCAAATCTTACATACATGAAGTATGTCTTCCGCGTTGCAAACATTTTACAGAACCCGAAGAACAGATGTTTTACAAAGATAAACAAGCAGTCCTCATAAACAGAGTCATGTACGACATTGACATCTTAGTAATAATAATTCCCAAGTCCCCAAAGGATGGAAAATAAAGGTGTATTATCGTTGGGACGTCTCCGCATCAAGAAGTCTGTACAAATACTGCCAAAACTTTTGCCCCACTTACAACGCGTTCGCGACAAACTACTAGTTTCACCACATCTCCGACTGTTCAATGTGAGAACAAAATAATCGGCAATGGGAACACCAGGTTAAGTGACATAGTGATAGGTTACAGTCGATGGGTGACCACACAACTAGACTCCGCCCACCCCCGGCATCGTTCACCAGTAGGAAGAGTTATCGATTTGACAGACTAGTATGTATGTCAGCGTCTTGTGGGCATTCACCACATCAACCCTGATGATGGAGCCTGAGGAGATCACTGAGACGTTGGCTTTAACTCAAATTGGCTCGGCTGATCGCCGCTAGAACTTTTTCGCGTTGAACGCTTCAAACCTTGGCGTAATTCGTTAAATATACAGGGTAATTCATAAGTCCCTCCAGAATTTCCTAACCCGGCAGCGCAGCAACCAAGAGACACGGCAGAAAGAAGCATGTCAGTATGTAGAGAATCTCCCCAATTTTTGGGGGGTGATTTGTGCCATGGCGTACTTGCAGGTTTCATGACTAAACATGGCGAGGACAGGGGATTAGAAAGCGTTCTGTCTTGAAATTTGCCAAACCCGACTCAGTTGTGATGATGCAACGGAGGTTGCAGACCAAGTACCACACAGAACCACCTACGGACAAGATAATTCATGAGTGGTACAAAAAATTCCAGTAGAGTGGCTACCTGTGCTCTGCGAAACGAACAGGCCCACCGAGACTGTGGAGCGTGCGCGAGAAACTTCTGTCAGGAGCCCTCAGAAGTCGCACGTCGCGCGAAAGGGTACCAGCTGCAGCTGTTGGCAGGCGCTGAATTCCCAGGATCACCCTCTTCGTTTCCAGTTGTGCTTGTGTTTCCAACAGCCGCTAGAAGAAGACGGGTTTCCTGAGAAACTGGTTTTCAATGGCAAGGCGACGTTTCATGTGTGTGGTAAGATGAACCGTCACAACATACGCATTTGGTGCACGGAAAATCCTCATGCAGCAGTGAAACACGTCGTGATTCGCCTAAAGCAAACGTGTTTTTGTTTCGTTTCCGCTTGCAAAGTCGACGGACCTTCTTTCTTTGCGGAGCCAATTGTTACCGGTATCAACTACCTGGACATGTTCCAACTGTGACTAATGCCCCAATTACAGGATGATAGCGAGGACTTCATTTTCCAACAAGACGTGAGCGTCCCATGGTCACCTCAATGCTAATCTTCCTGGTCACTGGATTGGGCGCGCTTCTGACAATGACTCTTCTCTTCTTCCCTGACGTATCCCCATATGGTTTTTTTCTCGTGAGGTTACATCAACAATCGTCTACGTGCCCCCTTGTAACGTGATTTATCACAGCTGAGTCAGGATCGTGGAGGCAGTCCCTGCTGTCGACCGTGAGGTGTTGCAACGTGTGGCAGGAACTTGATTACAGGATTGACGTCTGCCCCGTCGCCAAGGGTGGCAATACCGAGCACCTGTAAGGCAGGACAGAACTTTGGAGTGTCTCTCCCTCTGTCGACATGCTTGTGCATTTTGAGCACGGTGAAACGCCTGCCGATTTTAGCCGTGCAGTTGAAACTTATCTTCAGGAGTTATATCTTCTTGGTAGGGGGTGTGCTTGCCACCTGCTTTCAGACTGGTACCTAGCTTAGCTTATTCTTTGACCCTGAAAGTGTAGGCGACATATTCGTCTGAAACGTCGGTTGGCTTTCAGCGGGCTAGACGGCATGCCCCAGAAGACAGAACTGTTCGTAACAACCGTTGTGGGAACTCAAATCGAAAGAAATGTATCTTGATAATCGGTTCCCTGGTCAGTGGATCGGCCGTCCAGGTCTGCGACCCCAGCTCACAAGAGAGATGGTGTACCAACAGATGAGAATAGAAACACGAGATCCATTGCTTCGTCACGTTTCGGATGCTACAACCCGTATAAAGTGATGCGAGCTACACGGGTCAGAATGTGGATAGAGGCTGAGGATAGTCGTTTTGAACAGCTGTCGTAAATTTAGCGATGAAAACTTTATGTAAATACTTGATAATTTGTTTTCATGGTTATATTATTCTGATAATGGTAAATCCATAATCGTTGAGACCGAGACGTATGTGTGTGTGGCAGTTCTGGCTAGGAATCATCTCTGCTACTAAGCTGCTTAAGTTAGACCTAATCTAGACTGGCTTAAAATCAGATTTTTATATAATAGACTTCGATGCATATAGGGGGCCACGCGGTAGCGTAGTTGGTTGAGGCACTATGCTCGAAGGTTCCAGTCCCGACGAGGTGGATTTTTCAGTTGACCTAATCCTTCCAGCCTGGGGTTCGACTCAGCCTCCAATAGAAATGACTACCAGGAATCTTCCTGAGGGAGTAAAGGGCGGGCGGCGCGTAAGACTGACAACCTAACCGCCGTGTGGGAGCCTCAACCTCCCACAACCCTATGGGCCTCCACGGAATGTGGATGACTTTACCTTCATGCATATAGGCCTATTAAACAATTTATAGAAGCCTAAATGAGTATGCCAAGGACCCTGAGAGCTATACCAGCGGTAGCGTAGCTACTGGCAGGGCCTTCCTTGCTGGACAGGTCAAAGGGTAGGCATCAGAACAAGAGAGACACCAAAAACCAATAACTGATGCCGGAAGCAGCGTCATCAGCAGCGACTTGAAGCACAGAGCAAATGATGCTCAAGATGGTTCAAGTTCGTATAGCAACAGGCGTGACCAGAGTGGTTTGAACGGCTGTTGTACTGCGATGTGGAAAGCAAATGGAAAAACTACCACATTACCACTTTTCCTGGATAGTCTCTTTCCAAAAACAGAGACACCATGTATGCGAACCAGAAGACGAGGAAGAAGACGTAAGAAGATGCTGGATGACTTCAGGGACAGAAGAGGTTATTTGAAAGAGAAAGCTCTAGATCGCGTTAAGTGGGGGAACTGTTTTGGAAGAGACTGTGGACCTGTCGTCTGACGACAGATTACTGATGAATGAATGAAATGAGGTCTCTTGCGACGAGCTGATCACCCACCAAAGGAGTTCTACCGAATGTCTAAGATGAAGTAAACCGAAGTAAAACGGAAAGTTTCATGGAGGTAGGCCAAGGCTCGGATTGGGGCTGTAGCGACAAAGGAAAAAAATGAGGTATCAGAGCCCTATGGGCATGCGGAATGAGCCCCCTAAAAACTCAACACGGAGCTTCCCACCTACAAACTTGTGTAAATTACGTGTAAAAGTGCAGGATGCGAATCCCTTTATCCTGGTACTTCATTTCTCTTACCTCTGTGTTATTTATGATTTAAATAAAATAAAATTGAATATTATTATTCAGACTACGAGTACAAGTGAAGCTACAGATTTGAGGGTGGTTTTCAGCATCTCAAGGAAAGGCAGATCAGCCAGGCTGATTTTCTTGTATTTATACTGCGAGATGGTGGCGGGTTTCGCTGAGGTCCAGACGTTCGTGCCCTGGCTTAGTCATGTAGCCTCTCAAGGGTTAGCATGAAGGGTGATAATGGGTACTAGGATGGCGCGACAAGAGAAGTTACAGCTGCTAGTTTGCTGAGGAGCAAGCGTCCGGGCTAAGGCCTTCACGACCGAGGAAGCAGGGTTCGACCTCCGGCCGGGAGAGACTTTTTTTTTCCGCATCGTCCACATGGGCTCTGGGGCCCACCCTGCCTTCTGTAGAATGTGTTTCTGAGGGCGCTTCCCCGGGGGTAAAGGGTCAGAGACATGAATTTGACCACTCACCTTCACCCAGTGCCGAAGTTAAGAATGATGTAGCTATAACCTCCACTCCCCATGCATCTTCATGGCGTGGTGCTTAATTAAGGCCAGGGATAAGTTTGTCTTTACGTGTTTAGGGTAGACAATATTAATGTTGTCTTCGGCTGAAAATTGTAACCAGTGACTAAAACAAAAGTTAGGAAATTTTGGAATTTATTTGCACTGTCTCAGAATTACTAAATTTTATGTCACACACAAATCGTGGTCAATATTCATAGGATTTCGGCATGATTTGTTTGCAGTATTCCCTCGTTCATTTCCGGCATGAAAAATGATAGCTCCCTGGCCCATGTAGATCCTGAGAGTAGGCCTATCTCTTTCTGTAAACTGTCGCTCACCGCAGTTAGCTTTTCATTCTTGATACTCTTCTGTATAGGATATCCGTAATTCAAGAATTTTTCCATTGTCCCTGGGTGTCTCATACATGAAGCGTAATTTTATAACAGTGTGTTACAGCACTCATTTCCCTGTAAGTTCATTTTATGGCCGCGCCATAGTTAAAGCGGTTAATCGCTGGCTTCCCACCGCGGCGGCGCGGTTTCGATCCTGGGTCTGGTCAAGTGGGATTTGTGGTGGACAAAGTGGCGCTGGGACAGGTTTTCTCCGAGTACTTCGGTTTCCCCTGCCAATCTTCATTCCACCAATTGCTCCACAATCACCCTCACCTATCATCTGGGGCTGGGACAATAGGCCAGAAGTGGCCTCAGTACAAGGGACTTAATCCCATCCCACTAGCAATAATAAAAAAGTTAATTTTGTTCTTCGAAATTGGAAGTAACTCTTCTAATGCCGAACTCGCACCTTGCCGTACGACCTACGCATTTATCAGATTTGTCTACTTCTGTTTCTGTTTTATGTTTTAGTTTTATTACGTGCCACTCTGAATGGTTTGCCTTCTGTAGCATTACACTCCCCTCTTTCAGAATTCTCTGCGCCCCATTGCTCGGAACGTCCGTTTTCTTCAGCAACTTCAGCAAATTATTATTATTAGGGACTTTTATTGTTCAGTGTTTGCTCCTCATCTAAAACTGTCCCTCTGCTAGATGTGAAGCAGCTGCTGATGTTGTTTGCGGGGATGTTGACGTATTCGGAGCCAGGAAAGTTCTCCCCAAACGATTTTTAAATATAATATGATTGCTAGTACGAGTATTGTTATTTGCATGTACAATAAACAACAATTAAACTGAATAATTATTGTAAGATTTGAGGCTTTCACGGCGGTGACTATGAAGAAAGCAGTCTTCTGAGATTTGGCACCGTGTATATGTGGNCATTTATCAGTTCTCAACAACAACTTAGATTTATTTTAATGAAATTATTATTTCTTTGTTTACTTGTCTGCATTATTGATTTATGTTAATGAAATTATTATTGTTTGTTTACATGTTTGCATTAATGCGTTTTTCCTCGAGTGCTTGCTTGTAGTTTCTCTTTGACTTTATATTGTGATTGTCCATAATATAATTACTTGTATCTACACTGTGCTGTGTCTGTAATTGGCCTTGCGGCTGTTGACTCGGCACATAAATAATAAAGAATTGAATTGAATTGAATTATTATGGCTCTACAGCCCTTTGTTGGGCCTTAGCCGCTTTATCAGTTTCTTGATCCTATACACAGTCGGTAGGACTCCTTGAATGGGGGATCAGCCCGTCGCAAAGCCTATACTTAAACACTGAACAACACAAACAGAATAAACGCACACAATACAGACATCCATGGCTTGAGTGGAATTCGAACCCACGATCCCAGCGTTAGAGCCAGCGAAGACCGCGCGGCCACTGTGATCGGCTTAAATTTGTTTTATAAGAATGATTTTCCTGTTTCGCGAATGTTTGCGTATTATAAATAGTTTGTCGGGTGTGGCTATGTGGTATTTTATTCCATACGATCTGTTTAACACTCGTCTGATTCCGTGATATGAATGTTTGCAGAACTGGTAATAACGCATTATGCAGGAACTGAACTGTATTGAAGTTGATTCGCAGTACACCACCGCCCTTTACTTCGTGCTGCAAGCAAAGGAAGAGTTTCGGAGAGATGTCTTTCCCTCGCCAAATAACCATGTACACAACGTCTTTCAACTTTCGCACCTCCTTCGACTACTCTTTCTCTAATTCCCAGAATTTGCCAGACTCGAGAAATCAAGACTTCTGCTATAGAATGTCGTAAAGTCATATGAAACGGTAATTGAATTATTAGTGCTACAGGGTCACTGAGGCCTATCTCAAGCCTACATACCGCGCCTAATTTCAAACGAAGTGCTCAAGGTGGTATAAACATTACAAAACAAAAAACAAACTCCGTGGTTTCAGTCCGCAAGCGAACCATACCGATCGAGCGACCGCCGCTTGTCGGCGAAGTTAGTGCCAACTTTAGCGGATAGAGGGTGTCGCGTGGTCAGCGCAACGAATCCCCACGGCCGTTAATTTCTGTTTTATAGACCGGATCCGCTATTTCCTTGAAATGATTTCTTAGATTTCCACACGAGGCCGAATGGACCCCGTTCCAGACCCACTACTTCTCACAAAATCTGATAGCGCCGGGAATCGAACCCGGGACATCTGGATCTGTAGCCAGAAACTCGGACCACTATACCGCAGAGGCGTTAGTATAAACATTACACGAGGAGAAAATGTATTATCTAGAATTTAGGTTAATATAGTTTAAGCTTCATCTCTGAGTCTTTTAACAATGGCATTTGAGCCGAATTTTAATCCAGTAACAAGCCAACTCGTATGATAATGCCTTCATCTATCTCGGATATTTTCTGAAATACTCCTTGGATTCTCAGTGTGTACACAGAGTCTCCTAAGCCACCCGCGACAGCGCCCGTAAAGCAAATAAACAGTTAAAGTACGTTGTTTCTTGGCAAGTATAATTCGTATATAACGATTGCAGTGCGCACCTGTGTCAACATCTCGTCCCAACAAGAAGCACGATTCAGTTCCTTGATCGTCTGTGATCTTAGCCGAAACAATACCCATACGTCACAGCAATAGAATGTATCCACAATTTTACAGTCAACCACCGAATAGGTACCCACGCTTGGTTTGCACATGTTGAGGCGCAGGGACCGAAAACTCCATGTCGTGGGTCTTCTCAGTTTTGGTTAGTGACAGGGGTGATAAATCTTCTTTCTTTCCCCATATAGACACGATGAGCTGGCTTTTTAGTCATTGCTCCTCAAATGGACCGGTCTAGAAAACCGAGATTAACGGCCGTGGGGATCCGTTGCGCTGACCACATGACACCCTCTATCGGCTAAAGTTGGCACTATCTTCGCCGACAAGCGGCGGTCGCTCGGTCAGTACAGTTCGCGTGCGGACTAAAACCACGGAGTTTTCTTTTTTTCCACTGTACTCAAATGGAAGCACTTAGGTTATATTCGGCCTTTGGTGGAGTGCATATATCGGAAATGTTTTTCTCTTTATCAGAATACCCAACATATCTGTAATGTCGATCTGTGAAAGGAACGGGCTTATGGATCGTAACGCCATATAGCGCGGAGGGTGCTCGACGTTTCAGAGGAACATGTCGCCTTCATGTTCGTGGTGGAAGAATAATTCAGACCATCAGAAGCAGGCTGTATGGTTACCTGCATTTGAGACAGCATGTTCCTCCGAAACGTCGGACTGCTTCTGAACTAGGAGGCTTTACAGCCCGGAGGACCGTACTCTTCATAGTCACTGTCATCTGAACCTTAACTCCACATTTTCATTCTAATTCTAATAATGGACTAACTGTTCTGGGCCGTGCAGTGCAACGATCGAGATTACTGGTTTCATAGGTTATGTAAATGCAGGTCCTAGACCGTCAAAGGTGACGGGAAAATCGTTTGTTTCTTCCTTTCCTGCCCTCCTTCCTTCCGTGTTGCTTTCCCATCCCATTCATATTCTTCCCGTCGTCGTTCCTCCCCCTTCTTCCGCTCTCTCCTCAACGTACCCACAGACATGCATCTCTGTCCACCATTGCACTTGAGCATAGTACCAGTTGTGGATGTTTTAGTAATTTAAAATTCCATTTAATTTAAATGACATATATTTTGAAATATTTTAAATAAATCATGTAGAGTTTCCTTTAGTTTGGTTGCCCCTGAAGACAGGGAATTGAGGCCGAAACATATGGAGCTGTATGATTATTTAATCATTATAAATTGATGAACTTGATGGCAGGTTTATGCTTATCTTAATAGTTAGGGGATTTCCCCTCCATCCTAGCAGCGGTAGTAGATACTCCTTTCCGTATCCTCGCAACAACGCTTTGGGCTTCTCCGGCCGTGACAGGTGCCGGGTGCTGCATGTGTGGATGAGCTTAGGCCTCTGCGAGCTGCTGAAGTTAATTAGTACACAGTGGGGCAGGAGTGAACAGGATAGTGGACGGCCCGGTCGAATCTCGAACCAACACTACCTGAATTAAAGTCCAAATTCATTAACGCTAAGCCAGCTTGGTTGACATCCCAAGTGGTCTACTCACGTCTCGAAAGTTATGCCGCCATATTGATATTTACTTGCAAATGGCTTCATTGTTAGGAGGCGTAGGCTTGTAGTCTATCGTGCCAAATGGTTAGTCTTTAAGATGAAGCGGGGCTCTGTTTAGTGTTTCTTGACTGATCGATCAAACGGTAGATCACTTGTCAAGTGTGAATTTCTTCTCAACTACATAATGAAGAGCTTCATAACTTGTACTCTTCTCCACGTATAATTACGAGTAGAATGATCAAGTCAAGGAGTATGTGATGGGCAGGGCTTGTAGCACGAATGGGAGAGAAGAGAAAAGCATATAGGATATTGGTTGGAAAGCCAGAAGGAAAGAGACCACTAGGAAGACCAATGGATCTTAGATAGGATATGGATTCGATTGATCTGGCTCAGGATAGGGACCAGTGGAGTGCTCTTGTGAACACGGTAATGAACCTTCGGGTTCCATAAAATGCTGAGCCCCTCTTGAGTAGCTGCAGAATTGGCGGCTCCATGAGTAACTAAGTAAGTAAGTCACTTGACGTTGTTAGTCCGAGCGTCGAAAAAAAAACGTGAAGTTAGCAGTTATTGTGGAACAACATGGCTGTCGTGCGGATATTCCCAATTAATTTTCACTTTGACAGCTATAACTAATGAAATGATTGAGTTGGAAATATGAAGTTTGGAATAAAATTTGCCTATAAGTTCTGCGCGTGCTTGCAAGTGGCAGTTACAAACATGGCGATGATGCGAACCTTGAAGCTTTATCTGAAGGGCCGATGATACTGTATAGTAACTTATTAAGAATTTCAAACGAAGTCAGAACTTACTGAAGTAGAATTCGATCTTAAGACCATCAGCTCACAAGCTCAGTTCGCTAACCTATTTCAGTTTACCGTCCGTGTATAAATTTACCTAATTGTGACACTAACAACATCCATGCCCTAGCTCAGGACGTTATTCATCGGTTTTTCTTCGCGGAGGCCCGTCTTCAGCCCCAGGGCAGTCCAAATGGGATTTTTATTGGACAAAATGACACTGAGGCAGTTTCTCCTGTCAGTTATCATCTCGCCAATGCACTCTTCTATCATCTGTCGCCAGAGGCTCGTGCAGCTGGTTCGCTTGCTGCCTAAGTACCAAGGCGTTCGGCCTCATTCCACCCCAAAGAGTAATAAAAAAGCATTAACGACACAAGATATGCACAACTAAGTCTGTATAATGATATAAGCCTATATGAATTCAACCCGCCGGTCACAGTAGGAGCGCGGTTTAAGGCTTGAACTGTCTTCGCTCGCTCGGACACTGGGATCGTGGGTTCGGATCCTACTCAGGACATGAATGTTTGGTGTGTGTATGCGTTTATCCTGTGTTTGTATTGTCCTGTGTTTAGGTAGCGGCCTTGCGACGGGCTGATCACTCGTCTGAGTCCTACCGTCTGTTTAAAAAAGATTACGAAGCCGAATAAAAATCATGGGTCCAGAATGGGTCCCTGATTATATGTTCGTTTTCATGTCTAAATGGCAGTTCAGCCTCCATTTCATGGACTCGGAAGAAATCGCATATCATCTCATATTTGACCTAGCAATATCCACGTGTTGGACTTCAGATGTTGATTCAGTGGCACGGAATAGGGTGTGAACGTACCTGTTTATAGCCGGTAAATCCATTAAGTCGAAATTCTTTTGTCTTTTGAAACCTGTTTTCTTTTTCAGTTCGTGGACTTGGGTGTAGTGACGAGTATCGAAATCAACCATAAAACAGTGGAAAGTGCAAGAAAAGGACAGGAGGTGTGCATTAAGATCGAGCCCGTCTCCGGAGAAGCGCCCAAAATGTTCGGTAGACACTTCGATGAAAAGGACTTCCTTGTCAGTAAGGTAAGATCTATGAAAAATGGTGAAGTCATAGTGTAGTGAAACTTGTGTACGCCCGAAACTGCATTATCCGATATCCTGTCTTCTCCCTTGAATATAGGATGAAAATCGATGTCAAATTGCTTCTAAGAATTGGAAGCTACGAAAGGAATACAAATACCTAACGGAAAATAATTTACTTGAAGGATTTTCTCGTTTAATTTTGTTCCATCTGCCATCTTCCTGGAATTGATATCAAAACGAATATCATAATGCAGTGTTTATCAAACTGTGGCACCGGTACGCCAGATGGGTACTAAAACAGCTTGCTGTTGTTAACTTAAATCCTCATTCTCAGCGTTCCCATTGGCATCTGTTTGAACTGACCCGGAATAGTCTTGAAACACGTACGTATAAATGTAAAGCCGCGCCGTCGCTCAAGCGGTTAGTCGCTGGCTTCCCACCGCGGCGGCCCGGGTTTGATCCCGGGTCTGGTCAAGTGAGATTTGTGGTGGACAAAGTGGCGCTGGGGCGGGTTTTCTCCGAGAAGTTCGGTTTCCCCTGCCAATCTTCATTCCACCAAATTATCCATCATCATAATCACCCGGGGCAGGCTACAGTAGGCCAATCAGTGGCCGCCGTGCCGAGTGGACCCAGTTGGACTCCACCCCAGGAAGAGAACTGCTCTGTTGATTTCTGCCATGTGACCATGCTTTCTTTAGGTGGAAACAGATGTGCCTGTGCTAAATAGGAACCCGTTTTAACCGCAAGTATTTCAGTTTATTTTGTGTTGTGTTTAGAAACAGGTTCCGTGGTATATTGAAGAACCTGAAGATCCCTGACCGTCATACGGTCCTTTACCACACCCCGACTTCCGGTACGGCTACCAACTCGTCTTCTCGGCCTTTCCATCCATAATTTCTTTCTTTATGTTTTCTGATTGTCCGGTCTAGAAACCCGAAATTAAGAGCCGTGGGGATTCGTTGCGCTTACCACGTGACACCCTCTATTCGCAAAAGTTGGCGCTAACTTCGCCGACAAGCGGCGGTCGCTCGGTCTAATTCGCTTGCGGACTACAGGCTACGGAATTTTTTTGTTTTGTCGAAAGATAATATGGTATTCTTGGTTTATTTAACGACACTTTCAAACGCCAAGATTATATAGCGTTGCATGAGGGATGGCTATTGAATAATTAATTGGAAATAATGCTCAAAGATGTCATGTTGTAAGTTAAAGCCATAGTTTGGCATTTACCAAAGGAACTGAGGAAGAGAGCGAGATATCTCAGTCAAGGTAACCAGTCCCCAGCCTGGGGTTGAACCCAGGGCCTCCAGAATACGAAGTAGGAGTGTGTGTACTCCGCCGCGACTTTCTGTGCTCGATATCGTAGTGCCATGCTCGGATGAGGCTCGCTGGCTACCAGCTACCGCGGTGGGTAAGGTCAAGTACGGGAAAGTAGGCCAGTCCAAAATCGATATGCTCGAAATCACAGGATATTTGATGAAGAAAGCGATCGCTCGATGTTTGTAACAACTCGAACCGGATGACGCCATATGAGATGGAGAAGGGATTGCCACGTGCCGCCCCTTCATCTGCATGGAGCAGCCACCCCCCTTATAGTGGAATTCAGAATGGAGATCAAAGGGGCGGCACTTTCTCTTAAAAAGGTCAAGTGATGACGTCAGTGGGCCTGTCGTCATGCATATAATGGGGTAGCAACCCTGTGACCTGGATATGTGTAGGCCTACTTGTATAGCCTGTCCAGTTTAGATAGATCTCAGTTCGGGGCATTGTCAGGACCAGGTCACTGCTTGAAGGAGCGAGCATTGTGTTGCCCTTGTCATATTTCTCATAGCAAACAGTTTACTCTGGACTGGTGCTTCGCGCCCCATCCCACCAGTGAACTTTGATTGAAGGCTTCCCCGCACCCACGCTCAGAATAACGGACAATTCATAACAGCAGCTTCTTTCCCATGTGCATGAATCTCAGAATTGTGTTAACGCTGTATGTTCGTTGGAGCGCCTCTGTGGTCTAGTGGTCAGAGGTCCCAGGTTCGATTCCCGGCGCTACCAGATTTTCTGAGAAGTAGTGGGTCTGGAACGGGGTCCACTCAGCCTCGTGAGGATAATTGAGGAGCTATTTCAAGGAAATTGCGGCTCCGGTCTAGAAAACCGAGATTAAAGGCCGTGGGGATCCGTTGCGCAGACCATGTGACACCCTCTATCCGCAAAAGTTGGCACCAACTTCGCAGAGAAGCGGCGGTCGCTCGGTCGGTATAGTTCGCTTGCGGACTACAGACTACGGAGTTTTTTTTTGTGTGTGTGTGTGTTCGTTTCATTTGGTTTAGACTTTCTTTGCGGGCACTAACACTGGGGCTTTTGTGGCGAGTTCAGTAATACGGTACCGCGTTATGATTACATGTAGGACAGATCGTGTCTGTCCGCCCTCATTTTTCGGGAACTCATAACGGATTTTCTTCAAGTTTATATCTGGACCTTACAAATAATAGTACGGATAAAAAGTAAAGTTACCCCTGTGCTTAATTAAGTAATGCCCACACCACAAGGCGTAGAGGTTTAGCTCCACGTGTTCTTAACCTCGGCATTAGTTGGAGGTGAGTGGTCAGATTCGCTCTACTGCCGCTTTACTCCCGGAGTTACAGTCGCCGTAGCAATTACATATGCTGGTTGCATCCGAGAGCCGGCTTGCACGCTGTGAGACAGTGAAATCTGCCTCTGCGAGAATCGAACCCCTATTCCTCTACCATACAACACATATGCCGTCGCCGTACCAACTGAGCTATCCCTGCTCCCTAGTTTGAGAAGGAGATTTCCCTAAAGCTCTAAATCATTGAAGTATGCGCCCGCGAAGGCGTTACGCAAAGCGTGGCTGTGGAGACTCTGAGACGTGTAAGAGTAAGACGTTCTGTGTGCGTGTGCAGGTTGAGAGTTATCAGCTACAGAAATTGTAGGAGCGGTCGCTGTGAATATTTCTTTATTCTGAGGTATAATGCCGTGTAGCCTTGTGAAAGCCCACGTTTCGGAGAAAAATCGCCTCAGTCTTCAGGATCGAAATTTAAGTTAAGCAGGAAATTGGCATGAAGTAGAGAGCAAGCCTGCTGTCTGCTTCGTGTTTATTTCGTGCTTGGCTTACTCTTCGAGCCTGAAGATGGATGCGATATGTTCCTCCGAAATACCGGACTACACGACATTATATCCCAGAAGGCATCACTCTTTTAAAAAATATATATATGTATTTCTCTATATAATGGCGCTGTTTCAGCTGTAATCATTATATAACATCACATGGGTCATTGCAGGATTATGAATGTTAAAGTGGAAAGGTTGTTACGAAAAGATCTTTGCCTGTTTTGTAGAACTATCCAGGAATTTGGTTGAAAGAAGTCAGAAAAAAAACCTAGTGGTACTAGTATATTCTGTCCGTTACAAACCCATGGCGTTTGGAAGAAGTCTATTTCTGCAAACCTAAACGCGGCATGTCGGACTGAGAGAAATAGGAAGACAGAGCGGGCTGGATTCGTGTAACCAACTATTGGTGCTAGTAGGGGTCCTGATCATGGCAATGAATCTTTGGGTTCAGCAAAATGCTGGGAATTTCTTTAATGGCTGAGCAACTGGTGGTTTCTCAAGAGCTCAGTTATAGGTAGGACTATAGACGTGGCATAAATACGATTGTTTCCTCTATTCTTCTCTCTGTGTTCCCCCTTTTCCAGTTTACATTTTATTGTTTTCCTCGGCGTCGCTCTGTATCATGTATGAGACATTTCTACATTCACGTTCTGAATGGAATATCATACGACGTATGATTTCCGATTTGTGAGCGTGCTATTAGACATGTCTTGAGTATAAAGGAAAACGCAGTCTTTACCCGTTTTTGGATACTATATCATGGACGGGCCGAATAAAACCTGTCGATAGGTACGTTTCCTGACTAACCGGATAACATAGCTGAAGACACGGCATTCGTATTGCCTCTGAGCTACCTTTACTGGTAATTTGTGTTCATGAACGATAGAAGTAGAGAATTTCAGTTATCTGCTGTGTTTCGAGTACCTACTGCCGCAGAAAGTGACGGTTGTCCCGGTGTGTGTGCGCTCGAAGGTAAAGTAAAAGTAAAAGTATCCCTGTAACAGTGCCCTGCAGGCCCGTAGGGTTGTGAGAGGTTGAGGTTCCCACATTTTCTAGACAGTCGGCTCATAGATGGCGGTCAGGTTGTCAGCCTTACGCGCCGGCCGCCCTTTACCCCCATGAATATTCCTGGTACTCATTTCTGTTAGAGGCTGAGTCAACCCCAGGACCATAGTGCGGCTGGAAGGATTAGGTAAATTGAAAGAAATCCACCTCATCGGGATTCGATCTCGCGACCTTCTGGTTTGTAGCATAGTGCCTCAACCAACTACTCTACCGCGTGCCCCCTCGCGCGAAGGTACCGCCGCTAACTTCAGTGGAGGTCAGCGGTCTGTTTCACGCTACGGCTTCATTATCCAAGTAGTCCCTTATGCCTCTTGGATGGGTGGTTCAGTAGGGCATATTTTGTTTGAACTGGATGACGAAGAGAGAAACTTATCCCCTTCGATCAGGCCACGCCCAGTGACTTTACCGACCTCGCTGGCCCGGAACTCCTCCGCCACTGTTTGGAGAGTTAAACGAATGCCTACTAATTCGAAAGAAGGCGAAGGAAAATGGTTCCTAGAAAAAAGCTACGTTCATGGATGTCTTCGGTGATAGTTGTCGAGGGTCCTTCAGAAACGAAGCTGTTTGTCATCTGTTTGTATTATGGATCATTTTAGTTTGAACTGACGGAAACAGGGATGAGCAAATGGCATTCGGGAAGAGACCAACCCGTACATGAATTTCACATGTCGAGAACTATCTAAGAGACTCAAGAGACGTAGGCATCTAGTGAAGTCAGTTCAGGTAGGAAGAGACTACATTTACACGTGTTTACGGGTATATGAAATTTGGCAGGTTCGCGTATTTACGTCTGTATCAGTAATAGTTGTCATCATTATCATTATCGGTTATTGGTATTAGCCTATGTAAACTGATTGTCCAGATTGAATGATCGTATATCGTTTCATGCAGGAACGTGGATTTTTCTTTTCGCCACTCCATCCCCATTTGTTCTGAGGCTCATTCAGCCTTCTCTTCAGTGAAACAGGGGAGTGGGGGGTGGGGTGGAGTCCAGCTGGGTCCACTCGGCACATCGGCCACTGAATGGCCTATTGTACCTACCGGGGGTGATTATGATGATGGAGAATTTGGTAGAATGAAGAATTGGCAGGGGAAACCGAAGTACACGGAGAAAACCTGCATCAGTGTCAGTTTGTTGACCACAAAATCCACATGACCTGACCTGGGCTCGAAGCCGGCGACTAACCGCCTGAGCTATGGCACGGCCTTTTGTTGGAGGTATGTGTGTGTGTGTGTGTATATATGTATGTATGGCTTCAGTACCCATTTTTCCAGTGTTACTTTCAACTGATTGCACAAAATTTGGCTCGCGCATGCGGCGTCTTAAATTTCTTAATTTTGTTCTCCGAAGAAACTACCCTTACCGAGAATAAAAGAAACGAAGCAATCACGTTTGAGGACTTGCCATGTCCTTCTGCCCGCATCGCGTTCTGCGTTCTCTTCTTTCATTGAGGTATCAAAACATTCCCCTGCCCCCATTCATATCAGAAGACCTACTTTCACTGAAACAGTCCAGGTCAGCCACGTGTACCCCGTGACGTCATTTGTACGCATGCCACCCCCTGTGACCTATTTCTCTGTTGAGGTCACTGACCTGATGACACGTGTACAGCCCTCCATTCTGCTCCAGTAAGGCCCAAACTAGGGCATCTATCGGCCATTAACACCCCTGCACGTGCCATTCAAAAATTCGAACTATACCCCATTCACCCCTTTTCATGCTTATGACGTCATACAGTTGCCCCTAAAATCCCAACCAGTAGCAGGGTTCCGAAATCGATGTCAGTCCTCCAGTACACGTGTCACCAGAAATTTCATTCATCCCTTAACAGGCTAATGACGTCAGCAGGCACACAGCCTCTCTCCCTCTGACCAATGGCAGAATCCGGAAACTACATCCAGGGCATTGCACCCTTACACGTGTAGAAATTTTCAGCATTCCCTCATTCATCTCATGTCCTACTTCCTGCTACCCCCCTCCCCCCAGCTGTTTTTGGGGTGGTGTGCCCTGACACGTGCCGTTGAAATTTCCAGAGCTCATTCATCCACTAGAGTACCATTAGGGCTCCTGTTCCATTCATTGTTGCTCTGAGCCCCTAGTTGCGCTCTGGGATCTGACGCTGGGTAGTCTAACTGCATGGAGCTGAACCCTTCTTCAGTTGTGCAGCTACACAAGAATTGCCCAGCATTTTATGGAACCCGAAGGTTCATTACCGTGTTCACAAGAGCCCCTCACTTGTCCCTATCCTGAGCCATATCAATCCAGGCCATACCACCCCATCCTATCTCTAAGATCCATTTTAATATTATCCATCCGCCTACGTCTTGGTCTTCATATTGGTCTCTTTCCTTCCGGCTTTCCCACCAATATCCTATATGCATTCATCTTCACCATTCGTGCTACATGACCTGCCCACCTCATATATGTTTCTTAGGTTTCTGCGTCTCTTATAGACCTTTGGTGCTAGGAACCATGGAGAACAGTCTGCGAATGGCCTGTGTAAGATCCTGTAGAGAATCAGTATTGGTTTTTTAATAATTTAGCTTCTTTATTTCTCGAAGTTGCGATATGATATTGAAATCCGTTCACAGACGTTCATCCCGTAGTCCTCGGTTTTACAGCACAGAGTCCCGACACCTATACAAGCTTCCGGAAGGGACTAGCTCTATCGATTGGGCCCAACTGAATAGTTCTTACCTGAAGATGGAGACAGAATCCAGTCTCCGAAACGTTGCGTTTTGAAAAATAAACAGGACGGTTTTTAGACAGAGACAAGACGATGGATAAGGTCGAGAAACATAATATTTGTGCTGATGTACCATCGTAACAAACTTTTAGATCTTTTCTATAGAGATGTGGACTGAGTTGAACTGTTCTGTGTCTCGGCAGAGCATAACAGCACGAATAGCTCAGAGTGTAACGAATTCTCCTATGCGATGGAGCTCGGGGAAGTGCGTTCACAGGGGCTGCTGTGTGTGTGTGTGTACCAGGACATGAATTTATGGGGAATGTTCTGAGTCGATGAGTGAAATTTCATTGAGTTCATGCATGAAGCTATGAATTCTTAGGGAATGCGGTACACACGGGAGTGAATTCTCAGATATCTTGCACCAGGGAGAGAATTTTGAGCAAATACCGGGACATCCTATCAAGGATTGGCTTATTCTGTGGAGCCTGATTTCAGGGAACGTTCTGTATCATGGCCGAGGTTTTTCGTAGTCATCCTCAGTCACCTTAGGTGACTGCTAGTGTAGTACCAATAGGGCGCGGTTATTTCCTTCACTGGTAATCCTTAAGAAGAGTATCTTCTGGGATGTGACGCCTGTAGTGTGGTAGAAATTTACCGACGTTTCGGAAAAACGCTTCATATTCAGGGTCGGGTAAGCTCAGCAAGCAGAGGAAGCATGTCCCTCCGAAACGTCGGGAACTACTACAGACTACGCGGCGTCACATTGTAGGAGATGCTGAAGGACCGTAAGCCCGGTAGCAAAAAAACTACGAAAGAATAATCACAGACCGTGCTCTAAGGCCGAGGGCACACCAAGGAAACTGGCAACCGCAACGCAACCGCGATTTCCGAGAATTGTTATCAGCCTGAGTTGAACACGTTTTGCTGAATGGAGCAGCACAAATTGAAGAAAATGCGTTGCCTTTCCTCAATTTGCAGGAAGCGATCGTGGCTGAAACGAGTTAATATTCGGGTAGCTGCCGGGAACTGAGAAAACCCATGAACACCTGTTAAGATTGACGGAGTCCTGACAGAGGTTGCGTTGCCATTTCCTCAATTTGCGCTGCTCCGTTGAGTAACATGTGTTCAACTCAGGCTGATAACAGTTCTCGGTAATTGTGGTTGCGTTGCGGTTGCCAGTTGCCAGTTTCCTTGGTGTGCCCTCGGCCTAAATTTTGCTGTGTAGCCAACTGAAGCTGCCCTTCTGACGTTGTGGTGGAAACGCTCCTCATTCATGTGACCGGCATTTCTCTCTTCGTCACTCTCTGTACGCTGTCCCCACTCCTTTGCTTGTTTCCGCCATCCCCTCTCTCTCTCTTCCTCTCGTGCTAGGGGCGGTTGTACCCCTAACAGTCCGCTCCAACCCCCAACCGAAGAAGGTTCGTTGTGTCGCGTTCGTGTGCATTTTGATGTGAAACTAGTGCTGCAGCCAGGTGCAGTTCTGTAGGTACGTAGAGACATGTGACCTCGATATGTGTGTGTGTTGTGCCCGGTTCATAGAGCGGAGAGCCTCTGAAGCGTTGTAACAGGAACTGTGTTGATGTAACTGTTATTTATTATTAAAACAAATTACAGCTTATGTATCAGACGCCTACTGCCAAAGATTCTCTTGTAATGTCATATGGAACATAGAGGAGCAGGTAGACAGACGTTCTTACTAAACATTAGTCTGAAATCCTCGGCAGAGGAAACCACGAGGAGGAATTAAGCCTAGAACGGGGTACAATTTAAAATGGAGGTTACGTAACTGGTGGGGCCACGCGGTAACTTAGTTGGTTGAGGCACTGTGCTACAAACCGGAAAGTCGCGGGATCGATTCCGGATGAGGTGGATTTTTTTCAATTTACCTAATCCTTCCAGCCGCACTATGGCCCTGGGGTCGACCATGAATATTCCTGGTGGTAAGAGGTCGCCATCGCGTAAGGCTGACAACCTCACCGCTATCTGTGAGCCGATCGTCTAGAAAATGTGGGAACCTCAACATCTGACAACCCTATGGGCCTCCACAGCCTGTTACAGGGATACCTTTACTCACTTTTACTTTACGTAAGTGGAATGTGAAAGCAGGTTCGATTCTCAGAATAGGATCCAAGCCTTCGGGTCCATTAAAAATATCGAAGCTCTTAATCAGATCAGTAACCTCTCATGTTGCAATTATACGTGAAGGTATACCGAGTTAATACCAAGTTGGCTGATGTAGCGGTAACGCTCTAAACTCTTATCCAGGAGGTGCTGTCGGAACTCCATGGTTTTTCTCAGTCCCCGAGCTGCCACGATCGCTTCCTGCAAATCCCTTCGACCTCCTCAGCCATGCTATCATTCGACTGTGTACAGTAACAGGTCCTGCCTGTCACGAGGTTTCAGAAGTTGTACCGCGACGCAGAAACCGATTTGTGTGTTCTCTTGCGTAGCCCATATGTTGCAGACCCGTGGCTGAACCCAGAATGACTAAATGTTCCTACAGAGTACAGGCCTACCCCCAAGTTCCTATAGCGTATGTAAACACAGGCTGTCGTTCCTCTTCTAATGCAGATCGTTGGCTGAAGCGTCCCGATGCACCGGATTGTGTCGGTAGTGAGGATTATCAGACCTTCGGAAATTCTTGTTGATTATTTCCGTAATCAGTTTCCATAAGTTGTGAAGGGTATTCTGACCGCCTCTCTGGTCTAGTGGTCAAAGTTCCTGGCTACAGATCCAGAGATCCCGGGTTCGATTCCCGGCGCTACCAGATTTTCTGAGAAGTAGTGGGTCTGAAACGGGGTCCACTCAGCCTCGTGAGGATAACTGAGGAGTTATTTCAAGGAAATAATGGCTCCGGTCTAGAAAACCGAGAGTAACGGCCCTGGGGATCCGTTGTGCTGACCACGCTACACCCTCTATCCTCAAAAGTTGGCGCTAACTTCGCCGACAAGCGGCGGTCGCTCAGTCGGTATAGTTCGCTTGCTGAGTACAGGCAGGATGATATGGGCAGAGCATGTAGCACGAAGGGGGCCGAAGAGGAATGCATATAGGATATTGGTGGCAAAGCCAGAAAGAAGTAGATCCTAGGAATACCAAGACGTAGGTAGGTGGACAATATTAAAAGGGATCTTCTTGGGATGATGGATTGGATTGATGTGGCTCATGGCAAGGACAAGTGGAGGGATGTAGTGAACACGATAATGAACCTTCGGGTGCCATAAAATTCTGTGAAGTTCATGAGTAGCTGCACAACTGGCGGCTTCTCTGAGTTTTGCACGTCTACAAAGACTGCGAGGGCCTAGTAATGGACTAGGACACGAAGCTCCCCACACAGCACTCCACAGTGGAGCACAAACGCTTCTGGTTTGTGCTCGGTACGCCCCGCTTCAAAGCTTACACTGCGGCGCAGTCTATTCTGTGTAAACTTCGAAGTCTTTCTTTCTTCGGCCAAATGCTGGGATAACGCCTTAAGTTGACTACAGCCTCTCTCTTCACATTCCTTTTAAGTACAAATAAATAAGACTTCATGGATAAGTCGGCTCCGCACTTTCCCAGACTTTTACACTGAAAAAGCAGACCAACTCGAATGAGGATATCCGGTGCTTCGTCCGAGATACGAACCAGTTACCTTCCCAATACAAATGTGACGTCTTGTCGGTATTTGGTTTCAAATCCTAATGCCTGAGCGGTATCTAATGGAAACTTGTTTTTTAACTGTACATTTATAGAGACGTGGTGGTCGTGGAAATGGCTGCAGACGCAATTGTTCTATTTCATCCGGTTGTTTTCCAGTAATTAGTATCATTTTAGTGAAGTTAGTGAATTTCCACGGGTCTCTCTCTGTCTCTCTCTCACTCAGGTACTGAAATATTGATTGTCTGCCTTCACGTCACTCTATATCTCTTCTTTACTGGAGCATAGCGAGAGTAATCGTCAGGAATAAACAGATAGTTGCGTCACAAGTGTTACCTCAATACTCGAGCCCCTTAGCAGTGGTTTCCCAACGTTTTATCGCTTCATGAACCCCTTTCTTAAGAAACCAGAGTACAGAAATGCACCTCTAAAGTGGATAACCTTCGTGAGTCACATTTTCCCCCCTAGCCGAATCATAGGCTTTCCTGAAGTCTATGAATAGCTGATGTACTGTCTCATTGTACTCCCAATTTTTTATCCAGTATCTGACGAATGCAAAAGATCTGATCAGTAATTGATCTGCCACGTCGAAACTCACACTGATGATCCTCAATAATTTCGTCTATATATGGATCTCCTGTACTCCTACAAAATCTGGCTTACAATATGTATGATATTGCTTTCGCAACTGTGATGAGAGATCCTGCCCTATACAGACCTTTCGCATTCCTCGCGCCGTACCTGATGTCCATTTTCTTTAGCCTAGGTCGTGTATCAAAATAATCCGAGCGGGTCCGAGGCTCTTTGTGACATTTCGTAGCAAGATTATTTTTATGGTGAGGAGCTATATATCCACACCCAACCCCCCAGCTGGAGGACCACCCCTTGTCGGCTCTCTGACTGCTTATTCAGTGTATTCGCAGCTACCCTCCATATGTTGATGCCGTCTCCTTCCGCAACCGAAGGACTCGCCGAGCTGTGGAGACAAGGAACTCACCTAACATTGGAAAAAATAATAAACTAAGAAATATAGGTGATTAATTTATGCTGATTAGGCTCTCCGCCGCTGGAGGTATCGTGCCTTCTGGTACAATATATTTATGAGTACTTACTGTCATGCCCTCTTTAGTTTCTGTTGGTAAGTAATGTCCTCGCGTAACGAATCCCACGGAGTGTATATATATTGGGTTTCCGGTTGAAAAGTGTCAAAAATAAAATGATTATATCTCAAAAAGAATTTATTATACATATTTATGTGTGCATAATTACAAATGGAAACTGTCAAAGTTTTCTTAAACTTTAATGTGGGCTCCCTTGGTGGCACGATGAATATCCAGACGATATTCGATCTCGTTCCACGTTCCTTGCTTCATGTTTGGCATTACCGTAACCACAGAGTTCCTTATGGGAGTTTTCAGATGTTGAAGGTCGTTGATCTTAAACCTGGTAGACAATGTTCTTCACATAACCCCACAAGAAAAATGCACTGGAGTTAAATCTGTCGGCCTAGGAAGCCAAGCTATTGATCCACCTCTGCCGATCCATCTCTGTCCAGGTGATTCCTAACAGGGTGGCAGAAATGTGGCGGCGCCCCATCTTGGAGGATAGTGTGAGGTGGTAATTGGGCAGTGCATACAGCTCCAGTCAACTTGTGCATTAAGCTGGCCCACACGTTCATTTTGGGGCTGCCTCTCTCCAACTCACATGTGATATGTGGATTTTGACTGCCCCAAATCCTGCAGTTGTACCTGTTTACATGTTCACTGACATGGAACGTCGCCTCGTCCGAGAAGCGCACTTGAAGGGGGAAATCGGGTGACGCGTCAATTCTTTCTAGCAGGTTCACAGCGAAGTTCGTGAGTGCTACTTGGTCACTCGGTTTTAGTGCATGGATCATTTGAATCTTGTACGCTCTTAGGCGGAGCCTTTTGTGTAGCACATCGTGCACTGTTGAACGCGGAATTTGTACGAAACTGCAAGCTAGCAGGACGAATTGATTTGCGCGGACTTCGCTGGAATGCCTCTCTAATGCGATTGACATTCTCTTCAGAGGTCCGTATCTTTCCAGGAGATTTTACATGCAGCAGACTACCTGCAGTCCTCAGTTTGTTGTCCCGGAACCGAATGATTTTCCGTATAGGAGGTTGACGTCCATATCCCGTTCTCGAACGACGCTGGACATCCGTAAGAGATTGCAACTCTGCTAGCCACAACACGCATTGAACCTGTTCCTGTGGTGTCGACATCATTACTGAGCTCGCCGGTGGTCACCAGCTGGCGCATGCGCATAAGCCTGGCGTGAAAAAAAAATCTTTCAGAGTTCTCCTCTCCGATGACATCAACCGGATACATGTGTGAGAATTAGTTTCCGAGATATGTTTTTATGCATCTCTTCCGGACACCCTGTATAGATTAGCCCTTCCTTTTACCTCGAAAATAAACCATGAATATGTTTTTGATAATATCCGAAACGCCTGTAGTGTGGTATAGACAAACATTTCCATAAAATTGCCACCTATTCCATATAAAGCTGACTAGCAAGTAGCAGCAGAAAATCGGAAGGGGAAAGCGAATTTCAATGTGATAAATTGTAGCTGTCCGTGTGTAAACGGCCAACGGCTCTGTGCGAACTCCGTTCTTTTGTTGTTCCTTGAGATGTGATTTACTCTAAGCCCATCATGCTGCTACCCTTCGTAGTCTCTAACTCCTGGCTTGTGACTAAAGTGTGGTTCCGCCGGTGCACTACAATCGTTCGACGGCTGATCCCAGCCGCCGCAGCGTCAGACTCAAAGAGCCGGCAGGATAAGTTGTAATAAGGAGATGATGCTCTTGTAGTCGTCTGGGCTGTGACAGTCTCTTGTCTCATACGCGGATATCGACATTTTTGTGTGGGAGGAATACTGACTCCATTGTTGACGTGTGTAGAGTGAAGAAGCAGCTGGTTACAAGGAAGGTGCTCACGAAACCCAAGGGAGGACGAACGGAAATGGAGCCCAATCCGGACCAGTGGGAATTCTGAGCAGGAAGACGCCCCTCTAGGGGGTAAGGACATGCTTAGTATTTTCGTCACAGGTGGAGAATGGAATAGTGAGAAGGGACAACGTTTGGCAGAGGCACAGTATCTTTAGATGGGACAGTGTGCAGAAAGACAGCTCTTGTAGGTTCCTAAAGCTCTTCCTCCTGCGAGGAAGATACAGCACCATCTTCGTCCTCTGACGAGGCTGCACAGTGTAACATTGCAGAACACTATAATCTGAACAATCACAGGTATGACACCCCCAAAACATAAAAAGGAGGTTTTTTTCCTCACGGCTCCAGAATCGTGAGACAATAAAATATAGTCAGGAACCAGCAGTGACTCTCCTGGCGAGTGCAAGCAGAAGTTTACCAGACAGAATGAGCCTATAAGAATGTTCTTAAGAATAGGTTCAATCTACACTACAATTTAATGACAAGGCACCTCGGACTCCAGAGGTCTTCTGACTACAAAGATGGCATGAATGGTCCAACTTTTTCTGTCCAGCCTTCCTTGTCGCTGAAATCTTGTAGTCCTTATGGCAAAAGTCTTCGTCGTCGTCCTCGTGTCGAGTATTGTGCCGTGTAGTCTCTTCGGTTCCATGCCAACTGCACGTTGGCCTTTAGAATTTTTCTTCCCGTAATTCAGTAATTTCCTGTAGGCCTATGTCTGCTGGTTGATTCCATTACTCGTTCTTCTAAACTGTCTTCATTTCTATTATTGCCTGGTACTGTGTGACCTGCAGGAGCTTCATAACTTGTACTCTTCTCCAAGTATAATTACAATGATCAAGTCAAGGAGGATGAGGTGGGCAGGGCATGTAGCACGAATGGGGGAGAGGAGGAATGCATATAGGATATTGGTATTGGTGGGAAAGCCAGAAAGAAAGAGACCACTGGGAAGACCAAGGCGTAGGTGGGTTGACAATATTGATAGGATGGAATGGTATGGATTGGATTAATCTGGCTCAGGATACGGACCAGTGGAGGGCTCTTGTGAACACGGTAATGAACCTTCGACTTCCGTAAAATTCTGGGAAATTCTTGAGTAGCTGCAGATTTGGCTTCTCCATAATCGCTCAGCTCCATGAGTAAGTACTGTGTGTCCTGCTGTTCTCATAAATATATTTTTCGACGACAATAATCTCGCTTTATCTGCTTCATGTATCGTCCAAGCCTCACTGCACAATCAGCGTGACTTTGAACACTTGGAAGGTGGTTTAGCGCACCTTTCTTAATCTGGTTCTTCCATAACTTCAGTTTTCCTCTGAAAAATATCAGTGGAGCCGGTCGTTTTATTAATGCCTGGATTTCACCTTGGAGCTCAGTATTCACCTCATTTCTTTTAGCGGTAAGATCTGTGAGGAAAGCAAGAACTGTCAGCCACAAAGAGTCGATTAATTGTCCATGCAAATCACTACCATCCTATAGGAACTCCGTAATTTCTGGAGGAAGCTCGTGAAAGCTGGAGAAAACGTTTCCTCTGCGCAGTCAGTTGCGCATCAGTTTAGCGTAATAAGTGTTTGAAAAGCCTATGTTAAAGAGGCCTAGCACGGCACCGGATTTGCAGTTTTTTTTTTTTTTTTTTTTTTTTTTNGCACAGCGCTCACAATGTGTTGAAAAATCGATCACTTTTATATATACAGCTGATTAATGACGCAGTGGCAACAAGAAGTGTCTGAGAGCGAGCTCTGAGGCAGAGCCCTGTAACGTTTTCGCTTGTCATGGCTGGACAGCCATCTCTGGTGATTGATCCAAGTTTATGAATGGGAACATTCATATAAGGGAGGATAGCGTAACAGCTTTGAAATATATATCTTCACCTCTAGTCTTCCCATGTTACGGTATTGTTTTCAACAGCACCATCTTAATATTGCCATCGTTGAAGAACATGAGATACTCAGCTAGCTGAAGGCTAAAAAATTAACAGATTTCAGTATTTTGTCTAGTTGTTCAGTATCGTCAGACATATGCACGAGAGAGAGAGAGTCAGTAAATAGGCCACAAATGGATATAACACGTAAAACATGTGATATTCGAACCCTGAGAAGCATCTATTTCTCGGAATATCCTCCGCTTATCCCATCGCTTTACCAGTGCGCCGAAACCCGCGGCATAGAAGCATTTTGACTGTTGTCTGAGCCACTTCCACACCTGCGTTTCATCCTCTTCGTCATCAGCGAAACGTTTGTCACGAAGGTGGTTTTGTACCGGACCAAACAGATGGAAGTCACTAGGGGCCCGGTCCGGGCTGTTCAAGAAGTTCCCACTGTAGTTCTTGAATTCTCTCCTGGGTTGCTCGGGCTGTACGGGGCCTGGCATTGCCACGATGAAGCAGTGCCCCTCTTGTCAGTTGGTCTGGATGTTTTCTGCGAATTGCATCCCAAAGCTTGAACATAACATCACAGTATAATACAAAATTCACATTTTCACCACGCTTCTGAAAATGGGCTAACATTACTTCATGAGAATCCCAAAACACCGTAAGCATAACCATCCAAGCTGATGGCGTAACCTAAAAACTTTTCGGTTGAAGGTAAAGTGGGATGTTTACATTGCACTGAAGCACGCTTTGGTTTGGGTTGGTTGTGATGCGCCCATGTGACGTCCCCAGTAACAGTCCTGTTCTCCTCCTCCTCCTGCATACGGTAAGAGATGTTGCAAGGACAGACCACTTCTGTTCATTTTCTCGATCCTTCAGTTCTATGGGCACCCACCGTGCGCACACATTTCGGAACATCAAGCAATCGAGCATTATGCTTTATGTTGTATTTTAGCGTCCTGTTGCACTGATTCTCGTCCATGCTGTGTATGTATTGGCCGTCTTCTATTGCACTCAATCTCACATGTCACTTCACTACATGTTTCGGTATCACTGTGTCATCCTCAGGTGTGTTATTTACGTTAAGCTATTGCACTGCTCGCCATCATGTGTCGTTTGTAAAATTATTTAAAATGTATATTCTTCATTCACTATCATCAAATTTATAATAATATATATTATATCGCAGTAATTCAATCGGTTACTTATCAGATCGTTCTGATTAATAAGACGGATTTTTAACCGTCCTGTTGCTTCCGGTTGAGTGATGCTGGCGATGGTTGCAGTCGCAGGCCGATAAATGAGAAACGGCCATTCCCAGTAACACTCATACAACCTAAACTGTTTTATCAGATCATTTATCGTCCCCGATGCCTCTTTGAGATTCTGTAACCATTTCCATCATCACTCAACCAAAAACAGCCATGGGTTAATAATCGTTTCGTCCCGTGGAACGAGATCATCTGATAACGTGACCTTTGTCGCATTACTGGAAGTGGCTTGACAGTCTGAGAGATTGTTACCGCCACCTTAACTATTCGACCACAAAATCACACCTTGGCCTGTAGTTCGCAAGCGAACTGTACCGACCGAACGACCGCCGCTTGTCGGCGAAGTTAGTGCGAACTTCTGCGGTTAAGGGATGTCGCGTGGTCAGCGCAACGGATCCCCACTGCCGTTAATCTCGGTTTTATAGACCGGAGCCGCTGTTTCCTTGAAATATCTCCTCACTTATCCTCACGAGGCTGAGTGGACCCCGTTCCAAACCCACTACTTCTCAGAAAATCTGGTAGTGCCGGGAATCGAACCCGGGATCTCTAGATCTATAGGCAGGAAATCTGACCGTTAGACCACAGAGGCGATCCATCACTTGACTACGAATGTAAAGTTAGAAAGGTCACTACCATGTAAGAGCTGCCTTGCAATCACTTGCCTGCGGACTGCCGTCCACGCAGTCGGTACACTCTTGCAGTCACCATTCCGAAAAATGAAAATACGTAAAGGCGCGTCCACATTACTCGTGCTGGTGTGACTCGCTATGCTCGCGAGTAATGTGGACTATAGCGGCCTCCGTAGTCTAGAGGTAACGTTCCCACCTCATGACTCGTGGTACGCGGGTTCAAATACCCGGCGGAGGTCGTCGAATTTTTAAGGGCGGAAAAAATCAGGGAACAACTCCTCCGGGAGGGACTTTAAGCTGTGTGTCCCGTGTCGTAACTTTACGGCACGTAAAAGAACGTCATATCCCCAAAGGGGATCACTGAGCCAAATTCCAGGACGTTTCCCGCCCAACAGCAGTCTCTTAGGCCTGTGATAGATGGGGGAAGCATTATAGATACCGCTAAGCAAGTGGCCGAACTCGCTTGCTCGGCGGGACTGATGGTACGCACCATTTATCGGTAGGGTATAGAGGCTGGTAGAATATCATAGAGGGAAGCACAATAGATCAAACTGGTCGCGGTGCATGGGGAAACCCACCCTCTCTAAATAACTAACTAACCAATGTGGACTATATGACAAGTCACGAGACAAGCAAATGTTTAATTTTTAATTTAAGAACTATAGCCAGTAAATTAAAATACTACTACAGCCTATACACACTACGAGTAAATATACGGATCCTCACGCGCGGAAGCCTGGCGAGCAACTGAAGTAGTGTGGGCGAAGATTTACGAGCACGAGCACGAGTAATGTGGACGCGCCTTAAGACATTCGCTGGAAGGTGAGTCGTGATCAAACATTCCGATAACAATACTTTTCGAAACGTCGAGAAACCGGCCGATTCTTCGCAGTGCGGGCAGTGTAAGCTACAAACGCCGTGAAACCTAACACTGCCGTAGTTTCGTAAAGTATAGCACAGATAGAACATGTATGACCTTGGTAGTTGGATGAATCTAGTTGTTTGTGTTAAGGTCGAGCATTAAAACATGTAAAGTAGTCTGTTTCAAGGTTAGGCGTGCAGTTATAATGCACGAACTGTACATATGAATGGGAGAGCGAAGCACGTGCCAGATCGATACAACTGCGTCACTGACTCTCCCCAACATGAATGAATTGCAACACCGAAATCTTATCCACTGTTCTTCATTATATTTAACAATCTGTACAGTCCCAACTCATCACACGACAGCAAAACTGTGCAGTGCGTGCGGCCGACTTATGTAGAAACATTACAAAGCACTGCTTGCATTTGTTGTGTGTTTGAGACCGCCTCTATGGTCTGGTGGTCAGAGTGACAGATCCAGAGGTCCGGGTTCGATTCCCGGCGCTACCAGATTTTCTGAGAAGTAGTGGGTCTGGAACGGGGTCCACTCAGCCTAGTGAGGATAATTGAGGAGCTATTTCAAGGAAATAGCGGCTCCGGTTTAGAAAACCGAAATTAACTGCCGCTGACCACGCGACACCCTCTGTCCGCCGAAGTTGGCACTAACTTCGCCGACAGGCGGTCGCTCGGTCGGTATAGTTCGCTTGAGGACCAAAACCACGGAGCTTGTTTTGCGCGTGTGCGCGCTGTTACGATCCAGAATTTGAGGCGCATCTGGATATGAGCTATGATCCTGCGCAGTATTTAATAACTGGGTTCCACACTCAGCTATTTTGCGTATAGTTTTGTGCTAGCTCAATTTGAACTACATGACCCTCTATTAAAACTCTGCCTCTCAGCTGGTCAAGTAATTCCCTACTTATATGGAACCCCAAAGTTCATCATATTCACGCTTATGTACCCTGAAAAATATAGTAGTAGATATAAATAATACTCTAAATGGGCCGCACCATAGCTCAAACGGTTAGTCGCTGGCTTCCCAGCGCGGCGGCCCGGGTTCGATCCCGAGTCTGGTCAAGTGGGATCTGTGGTGGACAAAGTGGCGTTGGGGCAGGTTTTCTCCGAGGACTTCGGTTTCCCCTGCCAGTCTTCATTCCACCAACTGCTCCACAATCACCCTCACCTATCATCTGGGGCTGGTACAATAGGCCAGAAGTGGCCGCAGTACAAGGGACTTAGTGCTACCCCACTAGCAATAAAAAAATACTGTAAATGATGCTGTGAGGGTGTATACTGGTTTTAGTTGGCTCAGGATGTGGCCGGGATTTGTTTTCCCGACCAGCGAAGTAAGTGGGCACCATCCGAATCGTGTCGGCAAGTGTAGGTCACGTCTAGAATTTTCACGCCGTGTGCCGGGAGAAAGAGGAGATGAAGCGTGTTAATTTCCATATGTACATGCATGTCGGTCCGTAATAACATTTAAATGCCACTGTGTTGTGAGCGGGCAAGCTGACTAACACAGAAAAGCTCGTGACTTGTATTCAGAAAGTTGCCGGTTCAAATCTCGGCGGGATACCCCTAAGTCATTAGTGAGGATGATCACGTCACCGTGGCTAGGAAGTTAAGTGGATGGCAACGAAAATCGCCGTGCCAGATATCTCGCTGAAGCCACGTGATTTCTCATCCATAGTGTTGTCTATACGTTAGAGTTCGGTCCTCAGTGCTTCTTTTCAGAATCACTAAATTGCACCAACACGATTGGGAAGTAACTGCGTATACACAAACCTCATGCCGCTGCAAAACAAATCTAAACATAATTATAATAGAAGACTGCCGTCTTGCCAGCAGCCACCTGCTCACGCTGGCTCATCGCTCGCGGATTTTTCTGCCCTGAAGATGGAGGCGATATGTTCCTCCGAAATGTCAGTTCACACAAGATCTACACGGCGCCACATCTTCACATTCACCGCCGTGAAAACCTCAAATCTTACAAAATAATAATTGGATAAAAGGACGACAGCTCCCAAGCAAAAGTATAGAATTTTAGTTAGGCTTTATTTGATTTGTAATGATTTTAGTAGAGTATATTTATTTTAAGTGGGAATCTACTCTGGAATTTACTCTGACCACGCCACACCCTCTGTCCGCAAAAACTTGGCACTAACTTCACCGACAAGCGGCGTATAGTTCACTTGCGGGCTACAAGCCACGGAGTTTTTTTTTTTCCGAGGCATCACATTCACATGTGACTGGTGAAGTTGCATATAGTACACAGTGAAACAGTTTTAGCAAATAGAGACATCTGATGATGGCCGTATACCGTCGAAACATGTAGTGAGAAGGTGAAGGAAATAGTTGCATTGTGGGCGGAAGTGTAGTGTGCGAAAGCAGAGTATGTTAATGCAACAAAATGTTTAAATACAACCTTAATTGATTCTTGGCTTATTGAAAGATGTCTTATCAACTTCTTGACATATAGTGTTGAGTAGCAGAATGATTGGTGGGATGTGGAAGCAAGTCGTCATGACATTTTTAAGGTACACACTGTCGTGATGTTTTTCGATAAAACAAAGAGAACGCGAAAATTATCCCTTTTAGGATACCTGATCTCGTGCTCTAGATATGAAGCCCGGGCCGTCCGAATTCTGATCACGACTTCATCCGAAATGTTTGGGATTTCCTCAGATCCCCGCGCAAGTATCGAGACAGATCGCAGCTTCTGTTTACTGTAGTGATACCATGTACCTGGAGGCGCAGTGTAGCCTCACCAAAGCTTGGTGAAATAGTGCAGGAAATATTAAGTGTACATCATCACTCATGGAGCTGAGCCCTTCTTCTGAAGCCACCAGTTGTACAGCTACTCAGGAGCTTCCCAGAATGTTATGGAACCGGAAGGTTCATTACCGTGTTCACAAGAGCCCTCCACCGGTCCCTGTCCTAATTCAGATCAGTCCAGTCCTATCTAAGAGAGAACTGACTGAAACTATCTTCTTTGTCCTTTTTATAATCCTTCGGCTAGGACCGCACAGAAAACAGGTTTTCTATTATTATCTTGCAGCGGCTGTTTCTCTGGCTTCACAGTTTTTGCTTTGAGCAAGTACACCAGTACGTAGACAGATCCGCCAGACAGCTGAAGCTTAAGTGGTATGAAGACGAACATGAGTCGAGTATCGTGCGAGAAAGAAAATATTTGAATGTTCATACATGTGAGAAGCGAAGCAAATGGAATGAAAATTGCAGATGTTGCTGTTGGGGTGTTTGGAAAACGTCCCAACCTGTAACATTAGGCATTTCTTCTGTCATACGAGGAAATGTCGGTAGTGAAGCACACGAGTAGCACGTGTTTTCAGTGAAGCTGTGCAGACTATGCAGGAATATAGTTTGAAATCTGACAGCATGTTGTTGTTAGTTACATGTGCTGCACTCTACATGAAAGGGAAAACCAGCAGCACTTCCAGTAAGCTTCTGGAAACTGATACGTGTTACGTGTTTAGCGCATGATTGCACAGGGTCTGTGAAACAAGTCGTGTACTTTATCTAGCTGCAGTCTAAGTGGTGGCTAATGGGAAGAAAGTCTTTGTAAAATCGCCAGATGAAATAAGAGTTCTTTAAGAACAAAGCTCTGGGCACACCAGCCACCCACTCCAGTAGTTACAAGTTGAGGAATCTGGTCTTGTGCAGAAAACTTTTAAGTCTTCTGTTCTGTGGTAAATGAACTCAATAGAAACAGTGCTCCCTGCACTGCAATATTGCAAAAAAAAAATCATTGATTCAAAATAATTTGAGGTAACAGAAAATGATTGGTCTGCATTCATCCAAACCTGTCGCAGTTTTGACGAAGCTGGAAAAGACCACAAATTTGTTGTCATAAACAATGAAAGAAAATCAACGACATTGAAGAGTATTATGTATAGACATTCAAGATAAACAGAACAAAACCAACGACTCGGAAGCTGATACAGTAAAACAGAAATTCCGCTTGTGGTTCAGTAAGAATAAACGGTTTGAAGACGTGCGACATCTCGTGTGTGTATCGGTGATACCACTTATTACATGTGTGCAGCGCTGATACCACGTGATGTGGAACGTACATTTTCTCAGAACTGATCATTCTTTCCATGATAACTCACACAGATTTACGATGCACAACTTAAAGATGAGTTTAGTGGTTCGCTGCAACAGTGCCCCAATTTTTTAGTCAGATACTCACAGGTCTTGTTGAGTAGCACATTCAGGTGTACTGGGCAGTGGTCTTCCCGAAAACAAAAGAAAAACTGCCTGATGATGGCCTATGTGCGGCCGAAACGTGTTGTAAAGTGAGAAGAACTAAAGCTAAAGGCATTTTAGTAATTTGATGATCACTTTTAATGTCTTAATGACATTTTATAATTTTTAACATCGTAAAGTATTAAAGTTGCACTTTTAGTAAGAAACATACAGTGCGTACAATCAAGTGCGCGCCGCGGCTGCAATTTGCCGTGAGTCATACCACCGCAGAACGGATGCAGTCGCGGGGAGGAGTTGCAGCTCCTCCCCGCGANTGACGGATGCTTTAATAACAAGGATAATGCTAGAATAAATAGTAATATTAAAAATATTTGCTAAATATAGAGCATTTGTTCTGTTAAAGAACAAAACAAAACCTCCGTGGCTTTGGTCCGCAAGCGAACTCTACCGACCGAGCAGCCGCCGAATATGGAAAACAGTATTTTTAGCGCCGATAAGTCTGTTTCCTGCTAACGTGTAACAATCTGGATATCGCGATCTCCCGTAACTGCCTGCAGATACTGCCGCGCCAATAAGATAAGAAAGTTGGTGCTACTGCAGTGTCTACATGTTGTCGCCAAACTGTCTGTTAAACCTACCACAACATGTAGGACTCGAGGTTGTTACAGCGGCGGTTCAGGGATGTAACGCCGTATAGTCGCTACAAGAACGAGGTGCTGAGGAGAATATTTGGACCGAAGAGAGATGGAGTGACGGGAGGTTGGAGAAAACTGCATAATGAGGAGCTTCATAACTTGTACTCTTCTCAAATTATAATCAAGTCAAGGAGGGTGAGGTGGGCAGGGCATGTAGCACGAATGGAGAGAGGAAGAATGCATATAGGATATTGGAGGGAAAGCCAGAAGGAAGGAGACCAGTAGGAATAACAAGACGGAGGTGGGTGGACAATAATAAAATGAATCTAGCCAGAAAATATAACTCGTCATGTACCTTAAATATGAGCATCGTGTTCTACACTTACAGACAAGCAGAAGCGTTCATGTAGATATATGGTAGCAACGGTTTCGTTGGGAAGAAGATTGCATATGGCAACTACGAGGCAGCAGCGCAGAGCAGTTAAAGTAATCGTTCAATGTACAGGCTCGTACGAGGTCATTGCTGTTGAGGTTCTGATGTGGTGTTCATTAGAGTAGGCACGTTACATATCGAAGCACAGAGCAGAACGCTGAGTATTCATTGACAGATACGAGATAGCCGCACCGAAGGTATCGAAATCGCAAGACATTTTTTTCTGGAACAAAGTCGCAGGAGCGCCGATGTGGAAGATATTACGCGTGCCGTAAAATGATCACCTAATTGTATCAGGTGGTTGGCCCGTCGTCACCTCATTTCCCAACGAACGGTGGTGAGGGCACTGCATGATGGGCTGTTGTATCCGTTCCACGTACAACATGCTCAAACTCTGGAAACCGTCGCTGGATTATGAGCTTCGAAAAGCGTTCTGTGGAGGGCTGCTGCAGCAGGATACACCTGCCGCTGATGAATGAAGTATGCTTCACACTGAAAGGGATTTTGAACACTCGTAACCACCACACACGTAAGCTGATAAAAATGCACATTCCGGTCACGATTCCAAAAGCAGTTTGCTGTTTGAAATCTCCACCTAAATCCTTATCAGCCGCCGTCTCGACTGTCAGTAACCTCCTATTTACAGTTTCTATCTGAGCAGTTACAGCAACTACTGGACGACATACTATTAGCAACGCGTCATATTTTGTCGGTACTGCTCATTGGTCTCGGGAAGGCAGCCACTACACAGGTAAATGGATATGACGAAACGGACCGGTTGTGTGGCCTCCGCGCTCACCCGACCTCATTCCTGCCGTCTTTACCTGTGGGCCCATCTGGAGGACATCGTTTACGCTCAGCGATGTAACACTAGGAACGATCTATGAAATGCCATTAAAGCTTCTGGAATAACAAAATGCAACATGCCTGATGTCTTTCAATGGACCAGAAATTCTTGGCTCGACAGGGCATAGGTATGCATTGACTGTAACGGTATATCGTTTCAGCATCGCTTCATCGCTGCTAGTAACTGTCCAAATGCCATTCTGTTCACAGCCAATAAACTCCTTATCCACAACTACTTCGTCTACTTTTCTCTCCTCATGCTTTTTGTTACCATATCTCGCTAATGAAGCTGTTGTTGTTTGCCTATCCTTACATTTAAGTTGTGTAATTAAGACATCCTCTGTGTGTCATACCCCATGTACTAGATATAAGGTTATGTTTTGTTTTATGAAAGAGAGTGCATGATAGCAGATTTGCGTGTCACAAGAGAATACTTTTTTGGGCTAGAAGAGTGGTTGGTTTGGAGCCTGTTCCAGGTGCTTGGCTTACATTATGGTTACCGAGCTTTCTTTTCCATTCTAAGGGTAAATGGTATGTGAAACACTCTCTACAGACCTAGCTGTGTGGAATTAGTCCAAGTCAGGATAATATCAGAGCGAGTAGGACACATGCAGACTAAAACTAACAGATGCAGGTATCTTTTTAAATAATGTTATTTCGGGTTGTATCTGACATTTTCTATTGTATTGGGTTTACTACTCCGCTTTCTTCAGATCAGTTGATTGTCATTATACTGACTGACAATTCTGATTATGTGTATAATTTCAGTATTAGTTACAGTGGTTTTGATTGACCCTGAAACACCTTGAATACAATGCTTTGATCCTAATCACTGGACTGTATGTTTTAATCCTGTGGGCCACAGTTCAATGGTGGTGAAAGTAAATAACATCTGCTATATCATATAAAAATATCTCTCTGAAATATATTGTGTTTACAGCAAAAATAAATAGCTTCTTCAGCCACATTTTGCTGTTATATAATAAAAGAAAGTTTCAAGATTCTGAAAACATTTGGCAGTAGTATTCTGCTCACTAGGCTGCCTTACCTGTCAGTGAGCTCTAAACATTAGACCATTCAGAAACTGGGTCATTAGTCATGAAGCTTTAAGACTCCTAGATTACGTGGAAGGCCCAGGAATGATGGTGGTTGTACAGCAATCTTAGGTGAGGGTTGATGTATTCTGACTTTTGAAGTAAAGGGTTCATGGATCAACAAGCCACGCTACAGTGACCATGTTACTTCTTGAATTGCAGATCAGTCGCCAGTCAATAGATGCGTGCAAGGATTACTTCCGGGATGACTTGGTCAAGACAGACTGGCAGCTCATGGTAGAGCTGAAGAAGTTGTTCCAGATTTTGTAGCACCAACCTCGAATAGGTATGTTTTAAATTTCAGCATCAAACACCACCATGTATTTTGACTGATGCTGAACGTGTGATAATGAACATTGCATAGAAGAGTGTAATACTCATATATTCATATGTTGGAATATATTATATACCCTTCCAGTGTTGTGCAGATAGGAAATAAAAAGAATTCAAACCAGATTTGATTGTGGACTTTACTGTCACACTTCCCTTTTTTTTGCTCCAACCCCAAAATCAAAATGATTGTTGTGTATGCTGGAGTAACATATGTTCTATTACAGCATAATTTTCAACTTATGTAGTAAGATTACCCAAGATGCTGTTATACCGGTTTCTGTAGGAATGATGGGCTGTTGGTGTGGCTCCCACTTAAGGCATGTCTGTATATGCACATTTTTGCTGTATATGTTTTGTCCTGTGTGGATAGATGACATATGTTGGGTTGATCCCCCATTATAGGTGTTTTATCAAATATGTAAAAATATTATATTTTCAGAAGTTAATTCTGAATTGGATCAGGCTAGACTGGTTTTTACCAGTCTGAAGTGTTAGTGATGAAAAGGCAATATTGTATCTCCTTCTGATGAGGGAATTACAATATTGATAATGAAGATGGTAGCCAACAAATACAATATGTGCTGTGTGTTGTGGTGTCTTTCTTATATCCCTAGGAAACTCTCGGACTTTGTCACAAGTGAAGAATGTGGAAAAGTTTGTGTTAATGTTCAGCCCATCTTGATAGAACCCAAGCGTAGAACGACAACTACATACTGTTCTGCCTCAACTAGCTTATTGTAAAGTATAGTATTTGGTCCATTTTAAATGGTTCTAGCATTGTTGCCTTACACTCACAATTACTGAGTTTGTGGACTTTGCCCATCATCTAATGTAATAAAGGAACAGAGTGGTTTAAAGACTGGATCTGTTTTTAGGATCATGGTCCAGTAAATGAGATCAGCTCTGTTGAACAGACCCAGCTGAGTAAGTGCCTCCCCGCCCATTCACCTGAGGATGGGAACAAGTTCATTTTCAGAAAGAATGTATTCCTTTATCATATTAGAGGATGGACACGTCTCGAAACATAACCCTGAGCATAGTGCGTGACAGTTTCATTGGCAAGATCGTGATGAGTGATTAATTATTAATGTGTGTGTTTCATGTGTCTGGAATAATGATGATTTATACCCTTGTATAGATGGATAACTAACTCCGTGGAGTTTAGCCCTTCTTGAGAAGCCGAAAGTTGTGCAGCTACTCAAGAATTTCCCAACATTTTATGGAACCTGCAGGTTTATCACCGTGGTCACAAAAACCCTCCACTGATCTCTGTCCTTAGCCAGATCAGTCCAGTCCGTACCACCCCATCCTGTCTCTCTGTGATACATCTTAATATTATCAACCCACCTACATCTTGATCTTCCCAGTGGTCTCTTCCCTTCTGGCTCTCCCACAAAAATCTTATATGCATTCCTCATCTCTCCATGCCCATCTCATCCTCATTCACATGATTATTCAGATTATACTTGGCTAAAAGCAAAAGTTGTGAAGCTATTCGTTATGCTGTGTCCTCAAACACTCTGTTCTCAGACACCTTCAGTCCGTGTTCCTTACTTACGGACCAGCTTTCACACAGCCAGAACCACAAGCAAAATTGTTGTCTTTTATTTTTATGTTTTTAGACACCTGATGAGAAGAAAAGGGTTCTGCACTGAATTTTAGCAAGCATTACCCGAATTCAGTTCCTCCTGAATCAGGTTTTGATTTGAAACTGTACTTCCCAACTATTTGATCTGTGCCACATTTTCAAAATCTGTTAGCTGTCTTTATGACATGATGTTGCCCTGCATTCTGGTGGTGAGACATCAATATATACTTAATTTCTCTACATTAACTTCTAGACCAACCTCCTTACTGGCTTCACTTAGACTTTCTATGTTTTTCTTTATTGTATCTATGTTATCTCCCAAGAGATTTACAACAGCAGCATAGACCAGCATCTGTTATGCCTCATTCTATTTAAGTCCCACCTGGTTTTCCTGGACCTTCCTAATGGCATATTATGAAGCAAAGTTGAAAAGCAGTGGCGTTACAAAGCACCTTGATTTTGACCGTTTTGGATATGAAACTTATCAGACAACGTTTATCTACATGTATATGGACTTTACCGGTAGCCGAGCGGTCTAAGGCATGCACTGTCTTCGCTCGCTCGGAAGCCGGGATCGTGGGTTCGAATCCCACTCAGGGCATGGATGTGTGTGTGCGTTTTTCTGTGTTTGTCTACAGGTAGAGGCCTTGCGACGAACTGATCACTCGCCCCAGGCGTCCTACCGTATGTGTAAGATCTAGAAAAACCGAAGTGAACGGAGTTCATGGAGGTAGGCCTAGGCCCACTGGGGCTGTAGTGCCAAGGAAAAAAAAATATGGACTTTACTGTAGATTTCATTTAAACACATTTTGATCTGCCTAACTAGTTTCATGGGTTCCCAAAATTCTATGAGAATATTGTACAATACTTCCCTCGTAACTGAATCATAGGCATTCTTGAAGTCTGTGGAAAGCTAGTGTACTTTCTAATTATACTCCCAGTTGATCTGTTACATCGAAACCCAAACTGAAGATCCCAACCCTTGTATATCCAGATATGTAAACAGTTGTAGCAGTCATCACGTTTTGAATAAACCGAAAGAAGTTGAAGGGCTATTATTGTGAAAATATGATTATTTTTGTGTACAGAAAGTAGAATCCATAATTACATAATTGCTGTTTTGTTATAACTGATGTTAGTTACTCTGCATGTCGTGTTACCTTTTTTAATTATGAATAAGAACAGTATATTGCTGGAATGTTATACTTATGGAAAATATTGTAATTCATCCTTCATTATTGCTTTTGGTAAGTTCTTTAGTCCATCTGTTTGTTTTCTATATCATTATATTGCATAATTTACCTGCTGTTTGATAAGTGGCATTTTGTTTACAACTTCTATCTTCTTGTTGCCTCTTTTATGTATTAATATTCACAGTGTGATTTTTCCGTATGTGCCTATCATTTTATGGAACCGGGAGAGCGTAGTCGGTATAGCGACTGGTTACGGGCTGCACGACCGTAGGGTCCGAGTTCTAGTCCCGGTAGGGTCAAGAATTTTTGTTTCTTCATGTCGTCCAGACCAGCTTTGGGGCACACTCAGCCTCCTGTCCAATTAATACTGAGGACTCTTTTGCCAGGGGTAAAACGGCCGGGGAGTGAAGCTAATTACTGACCTCCAACTAATGACGAGGTCAAGAAAACGTGGATCTGTACGTCCATTCCCCCAGACGCCTTCTGGGTGTAGTGTTTAACTAGTTAAGCACAGGGACAACTTCTTTTACCTTTACATATCATTTTATATACACAGGACGTACCTAGCTTTACGAATCGGTGTCCTTCTTAAGAAGCTAATAGTCTGTGTAAGATTTGAGGCTTTCACGGCGGTGACTATGAAGAAAGCAGTCTTCTGGGATTTGGCACCGTGTATATGTGGTGTTAACCGACGTTTCAGAGGAACGTATCGCCTCCATCTTCAGGGTAGAAGAAAAAATATAAGAAATCTGCAAGCGAAGAGACCGTGAGAACCGGTAAAAGCAGACTGTGTGGAAATATACACAGCTATGTGAGAGCAGAGANTAAAAGCAGACTGAGTCTTTTTCTTCTGCCCTGAAGATGGAGGCGATACGTTCCTCCGAAACGTCGGTTAACACCACATATACACGGTGCCAAATCCCAGAAGACTGCTTTCTTCAAGCTAATAGTCGCTTAGCTAGTGAAGAAACTCACCTTTTTACTGTTCATAGGAGCCTGTCACTGGTTCCCAACCTGAAAAAGATGAATTAAGTCTACATCATGACACCCTGTTTCATTAAGATCCCGTTTAACAGCGTCCTCCAATGCATAGATGTACCATGTGGTTTCTTTCCATCAGGTTTTCCAGCCAGATGTTTGGATATATATCTCGTCTTCTCTTTGTGTGCTACATAACCCACCCATCTCATCTTCCGTGATTTGATCACCCTAATAGTGTTCTGTGATGATTACAAATTAAGATTGTCCTGAAGATAACTGTCTTCTGGGATATAACGCCGTGTGATTCGTTGAACGTCAGCCCACATTTCGGAGGAACATATTGCCTCCGTCTTCAGGGTGAAAGAATAAGCCAAGAGATGGCCCTTTTTAACTTTGAAAACGTTGTTTTACTAAGGTGCAAATGGAATGAAACCGTTTGTAACAGAAAATGTAACAATTTTCCGTAAGTAACAGAAAGTGTAACGCTTGTGCAACCTCCTTACGTAACCGCTGATAACTCAAGACCTGTGGTGTATATTGTATTGAGAGTTATATGTTAATGAAAGAATAAAGACTGATCTATCCAAAAATTATGTTTATTTTATTCCCAAAATAAAATTGTGCATTGTTTAAACAATTGCCGAAAACATATGATAATGTTTCTAATTTTACAGACTTTCAGCTTCCTGCCACGGCTAAACCGTGATGAAATGTTTTTGCATAGTTTGTGAAGGCCGGGTACGTTTCGCTTATTGCCGTCCCGATGAGGTGGATTTTTTCAATTGATCTAATCCTTCCAGCCGTACTGTGGCCCTGGGGTCGACTCAGCCTCTAGTAGAAATTAGTACCAGAAATAATCTTGGAACTCAAGGGCTGCCGGTGCGTAAGGCTGGCAACCCTACCCCCATCTCTGACCCGACTGTCAAGAAAATGTGGGACCCCCAACATCTCACAACCCTATGGGCCTCCACGGCCTGCTACAGGGATAGCTTTACCTTACTTACTTTTATCACTGACTTAAAACAATTTTGTTCCCCCAAAATCAAATTTTCTTATTTTTATTCTCTTTTCTGTATATATATTTCATACATGTTTCTTAAACACTGTCTTCCATTTCCTGTCGACGTTACAGTCCCTTACCACTTGCCCAGTGAACATGTAAATTACAAGTTTGATCCATATTTGATGAGTTAGTTCATGACATCGGCATACCTGGCTTTTCTGTTTTTGTCCGTTTCGATATGATCCTCCCATCTACGCCTCGTTCTTCGAAGTAGAATTTACTCTTTACATTCTCGGACTAAAATCTTATTAATGCATTTGTTTGTGTCTGCAGTAAATGAAGATTTTGACGTTGTTTAGAAATATAACTCCGTGGCCTGTAATCCGCAAGCGAACTATACCGACCGAACGACCGCCGCTTGTCGGCGAAGTGAGTGCCAACTTTTGCGGATAGAGGGTGTCGCGTGGTCAGCGCAACGGATCGCCATGGCCGTTAATCTCGGTTTTCTAGACCGGATTCGCTATTTCCTTGAAATAGCTCGTCAGTTATCTCCACGAGGCTGAGTGGTACCCGTTCGAGGCCCACTACTCAGAAAATGTGGTAGCACCCCTAATCGAACCCGGGACCTCTGGATCTCTAGGCAGGAACTTAGGCGGCCTGTTTAGAAATATATGAAATCATAATTTACGCACATGGGAACTTCGTTCATCCTTGATATAAATAGGCGCCGATTTTTTGGTGTCTCTTAATGTCTCAGCAGAATGCCTATCCAGAGTAATTGGCTTAACTGGTTTATATTCCGAATATATTATTGGTCTGTGTTGCTTCTTTCTTCCTTAGTAAGTGTAAATGGAATGCAGTTAAAGTAATAATTGTGTAAAGTCCGTTTTTCTATTAAATGAAATAATGTCACAGAGCAAACAGCGCTTCTCCTCTGTGTAGAAGGAGAATGTCGCGTACCCAGGTTCATCTAGAAGAATGGAAAGGGGCCAGGGAGAACTACTTTTTACCTTTATTTTTATTTTGTGAAACAGCCTTTATAAAATTAGGTCAGATAATATATTTAAAAATAAATAATTATAATTGTCATAGGACTCCTTGGTAGGTAGATATACACGTATACTCTGTTAGTCCTACGAACTGGACTGTTTCGGCCCCTGCCCACAGATAGTTCAATGCCATGAAAGCAGCTGATGTCCAGACGTTCTGTAGCCGGCAGAATTTGTCAGTGAGTGAACGATTCTTGAACCTGTAGACCGAGTTCACAATTCAGCGATAGGCGTATCTGGTATGGAACAGTCTCGTAAGGCGGTAACATGTGGGGCAACGTAAAAAATACGCTCGTATAAACTTAACCCAAACGTCTGGTGGCGTGATTTGTGTTTTATTTTGTTTTTGTGAGTGGTGAGACGGAGTTCCTTGTAGCATGATGGTGACGAAGGCAGCTGCGGATGCATGTGTGGCACAAGGAAGAATCGCAGTGCTGGCTCAAAGGAAACCTGCACCTCATGCACCACAAATTGCACACGGATTGTTCTGGGACTGAACCTCCGCCCCTTCGTTGATAAGCTGATGTCTTTTAACTTTACCTTTAATCTAGCTATCAACTACAAAAACAAAAACTCCGTGGCATGTAGTCCACAAGCGAACTATACCGACCGAGCGACCACCGCTTGTCGGCGAAGTTATTACCAACTTTTGCGGATAGAGGGTGTCACGTTGTCAGCGCAACGGTCCCCCACGGACGTTAATCTCGGTTTTCTAGACCGGAGCCTCTATTTCCTTGATAGCTTCTCAATTATCCTCACGGCACTGAGTGGACCCCGTTCCAGACACACTACTTCTCAGAAAATCTGGTAGCGCCAGGCATCTACCCCGGAACCTCTGGTTCTGTAGCCAGGAACTCTGACCACTAGACCACAGAGGCGGTCTGCTGTCAACTACGTATGTTAGAAAATTCCTCTGTCTTTGACTGGTTATTGAAGATCAGAAGTTGTGTAGCGTCCTGTCTGTAAAGAGGATTGTATACTGTTTTTATTGCTAGTGGGGTGGGGCTAAGTCCCTTGTACTGCGGCCACTTCTGGCCTAATGTACCAGCCCCAGATCATAGGTGAGGGTGATTGTGAAGCAATTGGTGGAATGAAGATTGGCAGGGGAAACCGAAGTACTCGGAGAAAACCTGCCCCAGCGCCACTTTGTCCACCCAAAATCCCGCTTGACAAGACCCGGGATCGAACCCGGGCCGCCGCGGAGGAAAGCCAGCGACTAACCGTTTGAGCTATGGCACGGCCTTAGGATTGTATACTTAAACCTGCAGAAACTGGAGAACAGGTTGTATATGGTTCAAGGGGTTATACCGACACTCGCCTGTCATATCAATTACTTTTCATTGTAGCTGTGATGGAAGTTGTTGAACGAATTTCATTTCGGTTTTACGTGAAGCAAGAATTAGACTTCATTGAGTGTGTTTGTGAACAGCTCGTGCAGACAATTGGTACATGCCGTAAAGTATATATCTAATTAATGCGTATGGCTCTTGGTTTGAAGTTTTTTTGCCCGAAGCATATTTAACTAATTGATGCCGCTGAGGCCGTGCTGTGTAGTGAATGAGTATATTGGTAATTAATTAGCTTTGTCAGAAGTGGATTTGGAAATATTTATGATACTGCTAATGTTTTGCGCTTTTTCACTCTATTTTTCTGCCCTGTTTGCTGTATCATCTTCAGTGGGACAATACGTAAAAACATCAGCTTATTGAATTGTCATTGCTACGTATATTCTGCAGAATTTGAATCCCTCGTTCTTATATTCGCATTTGGGTGCCTGGTGAATTTTGCTAGAGATCTGTTAATTGGTAAAGTATACACGTAATATGCAATATATTAGAATGTGCAGAAAATAAAGATTAATGAAATATAATATAAAATTATGTGTGTGTGTATATATATATATATATATACAGCTCTGATTGTGTGTACAGGGCTAATCGCAAAGTAACCACCGTTTATTTTAGGCAATTAATGTGGGAGCGGGGGAAGCTCGCGCATGCGAGGTAGCGTCACATGGCTCACTGCCTTGTAAATCATCACATAACTGGTCACCTAGTGTTTGTTCTTGTCTGTACAGAGTGAGTTACGATGTGTCTTGTGATTGATAATCCCGCCAGCTATGAAATTCGCGCTGTTGTCCGCTTTCTTCGTGCTAAAAACACGAGTGCTATAGAAATTCATCGTAAATTACGCGCGGCTTATGGCCAAAATGTAATGTACTGTAGGAACTGTAGAAAATGGTGTAGTATATTCAGATATGGGCGAAATGGCTGGTCATCTTTACTGAGTGACTATCTTGTTCAAAGTGTTGGCCAAAAAATGTTTGAAAGACGGTGTTTCACAATTTCAGAACTTTCATGTGAATTTCCACAAATTTCACGCACCGTTCTCTACTAGACTATCGCAGTTAGGCTAGGCTTTTTGGCCGCCCCATAGCACAAGCGGTTAGTCGCTGTCTTCCCACCGCGGCGGCCCGGGTTCGATCCCGGGTCTGGTCAAGTGGGATTTATTATGGGCAAAGTGGTGCTGGGGCAGGTTTTCTCCGAGTACTTCGGTTTCCCCTGCCAATCTTCATTCCACCAATTGCGCCACAATCACCCTCACCTATCATCTTGGGTTGGTACAATAGGCCAGAAGTGGCCGCAGTACAAGGGACTTAGTCCCACCCCACTAGCAATAAAAAAAATAATAATGAAAGGCTAGGCTGTCACAAGTTTTTCGCAAGGTAGGTTCCGAAAATGCTCATGAGTGCACACGAAACTCAGGGATGTAGGCATGACAATTCAATAAATTGATGCTTTTGCGTATTGTGCCACTTCAAAATGGCCCAGCAGTCACGGTCGAAATATGTAGCAGTACAAAAACATATGGAATGTTAAATAGCTGTGTTGATGTTTCCATTTATAATGTGCAGAACGAAATGCAGTAAAATGTAAAAATGTTAAGTTGTGCCTGTGTTTAATTAATTAAGCACGACGCCATTAAGACGTATGCGGGAGTGAATGTATAGTTACACTATTTTGGAAAAGTTGGATAAGTGGTGAGCTTAACGCCCCTGTCGCTTTACCTTCGGGGATACAGCCGGTACCCGTTGGATAGGAGGCTGGGTGGCGAACAGAGCCCGTCTGGAAGCTATGGAGAAGAGAAAAATCTTGCCTCTGCTAGGAATAGAACCCAAGCCATCCAACTCATCGCTCTACAGATTGAGCTATCCCTACCCTTTTTGTATACAGTACATGATCAAAACCATTTGAGGGTTCCAGTTGGAAATAAAACTTCTGCAAACTATGTCTTCCCACTTTAGCTCTGTTAGGATCGGCGAAAATTAACTAAAAAATAGAAGTTGCCGTTATGGTTTTATTGTGTACCAACTTAAAATGATTTGTATAAAAGTTTGAAGTGATCGTCCCATGGGTAAGGATATAGTGGTAATGCTCTCTTTCCAGCTGAAATTTAAATTTTCTCTCCTTCAGGGAATGGGGGTACGCAGTAGCGTAGTTGGTTGAGGGGCTATGCTACAAGCCGGAAGGTCGCGGGATTTTTTTCAGTTGACCTAATCCTTCCAGAAATGAGTACCAGGAATTAATTAAATAATTTTTCTGGGGAGTAAAGCGCGGCCGGCGCGTAAGGCTGACAACCTCACCGCCATCTTTTAGCCGACTGTCTAGATAATGTGGGAGCCTCAACGTCTCACAACCCTATGGGCCTTCACGGCCTGGTACAGGGATAGCTTTACTTTACTTTACTTTACTCTCTCATCACACTTTCTGTGTGATGAGCAGTGAAGTTACAGGAAAAGTCGCTGTTAGCGGGAAAGACTCGAGTGTTGACCTCTTTAAGTCTTTCCTTGTTCTGAACGAAACATCTTGCATGAAACCAGACAGGCTTGATTTGTCTGGGGTTTGAAAAGATCGTGTGAATCATGGAAATACGCGTCAACAGGAGAATATTCATTGAATGTGAGTGAATATAAAGGACAAAAGATACTATTTCGGCACTTTCACGTAGAAATTCAAATAAACTGCGGGATATTCTCAGGATTATCTGTCGAGATTCGAACCAGGTACGTCCCGGACGCAAACCACAATACGACACGTGTTAATTGAGTGCTGATGCCGAGACACCACTCTGTATAGCGACTCGCTGGTCAGGCACAAACAAGGCCTACGGCTCTAGTGTCAGGCAAAGTGCCTACCGGCCAGGAGCGTAGCTGAGCTGGGCCTCTACAACGACGGCCATCAGTGCGCTGTTTGTAGTTTGTATGTATTTCAGACTTGCTACGAGGTTTATGGGGTCAGTAGATGCTCATTTGTCATTCATTGATTCATCAATGGTTGTACAGACATTTTTTGGATCCTGGCCTCTTTAGTTTCGTTATCTTTTTTTACAGAGACTGTAGGACTCCTTGACTCCTTGGAGGAGTGATCAGCCCGTCGCAAGGTCACTACCTACACACAGAATACAGATACAGAATAAACGCAAACACAGACATCCATGCCTTGATTGGCATTCGAACCCTCCATCGCAGCGTTTCAGCGACCGAAGACAATTCATGCCTTAGACCGCGTGGCCAATGTGATCGGCGACAGTGGATGTAAGAGGTAAAGCTATCCCTGTACCAGGCTGTGAAGGCCCATAAGGTTGTGAGACGTTGAGGGTCCCACATTTTCTAGACAATCGGATCAAAGATGGCGGTGAGATTGTCAGTCTTACCCGCCGGCCGCCCTTTACCCCTTAGGAAGATTCCTGGTACTCTTATCTGTTAGAGGCTGAGTCGACCCCAGGGCCAGAATGCGGCTGGAAGGATTAGGTCAATTGAAAATATCCACCTCGTCAGGACTCTAACCCGCGACCTTCTGGTTTGTAGCATAGTGCCTCAACCAACTACGCTACCTCGTGCGACAGTAGATGTAACTTACCTGTTTCCCAGTATCATAACCCTAAGCTTAAACCGTCCTAAAACAGAAGACTGCCACTGGCCTAGGTCGTGAGCCACTTAGTCCAGACGTATTATACAGATCCACCGAAATTGGCTTATGTGACTATATCTGCAGATGCTTAAATGTATGACGTCGAATTATTGAATGGCTAGTGGAAAGTGAATTACAATATGTACGGAAGGGCGCGTGACTGGCCGAGATTCGAGATTAGGAGCTCCTGAATGCTGTCAATGGTGTTAACCACTCCCGCGGTGTTCAGCAGTGCGGCCAGGTTTAATATTGCTCTACTCTCCCGGTTAGTCCTCCAATTGATGGGCATGAGAGGGAAGACTGCTACATTGGCACCATTACCACCGCGGGAGACCCGCGCATAGCACACAACATAAAACTTCAAGTACCTAATCCCACGAAAAATCTACCAGAGATGGATACGAACCGCAGAAATCGAGTATAGACTGTACGCAATGGGAAAACTACCCGAACTCTCGATTATTACAGACTGCTGTGGTCTCAGTTCATTGATAAAGCATGATATGGTGAGAGGTGCATTGCGTGCATCTGTAAACACGGAATCATGGCTTATAAATCAGTCCAAATGTCTGAATGGAAATGTCCCACAGGACTCTCTGGATCAAACTTATTGAATTTTGGATTTCGATTTAAAAAGAATACTTGGAATTTTCACGACGAGCCACCGAGGTGTTACTACTTTTTTTTTTCCAGTTTCACATCGATATACCATAACCCCCTTCAACCTGAAAGTGACTCACGAGTTGGTACCTCGACAATTCATCCAAGGATGAGTTGCCTAGATCCAAACATGCAGGTCTCTCCTTCCCACCGGTACGTATTGCTAGTCACTTTTACATTCTCTCAGTTTCTGTGGAATGGCATGGGGGAAGTCAAGGATGAAATATAATGGGAAGTAAATACTGTGCCGTGCCGCCAGGAAGACGTCCATCGCTGATCAACGGCTAGCAATTCCTAGTCAATGCAATATAAGCAGCCCATTGTCTAGCAGATCGCTTAAACAACACGAAAGCCTAACAGTGGGTTACAAAGAGGCTAGCAATGCGTAAGTAACGAATTGTTTGAAGCAGTTGCATTACAACAACGCCCACAAGTAAACAGGTATTCCCACAGCAACGAGAGAGTCGTTTGCATGGCAGCAGCGAAGCTGAACCCTTCGACAAGCTGTTCTCTGTTCAGGCCGAATGTAGGATATAACAGTCCAGCTTCGAAGAGCGAAGACCCAAGACACTTCTCCGAGAATAGGGGTGCAAGTATAAACGTTGAAGAACCAACGCAAAGAGACGACGGACTAATAAGGTCGCTTCGTCTAAAAGAACGTTATAGGAGAATAATTGTAGTTGTGAGTGTAACTGAGTGATAATCCAATAAACGTCATCCGTGTGGAGGCGGGGTCGAATACCTCCACCGTGACCCTGCGGGTCGTAAGAGGCGACGAAAAAGGAAGTTTCAAATCTGAGACAGTAAAATACTGTCGTGAGTCCCAAGGGACTCGGGCCCGAGAAAGACTGCGCTGGCAAGGACCAGTAGCAAGTAAAAAAAAGACAGACCCGTCCTCTCGTCAGAGTGGACGCCCCACAAAAAACAAAACCGTAATGTTCAACAGTAATAAATATCTGGTCGGGGCTCGACACCAAGACTTACTGACTGAACGTCAGTTGCAATGTGACTTGGACTTGGACAGTAAACGTATCCGCCAAATCCGGGACCCGTATTTTCTTGTCGCGTTACCTAGGAAACACGTGACAATATAATATGTGTGCAGTTTCCCTTATAATAATAATAATAACAGTAAATGCCCCCTATCTCCGGTTATGATTAATGTAAAACAGTGCATGGTGCTCGAAGTGACGGCGCACAAAAATAAGCTTGGAAAACAGCGCTCTAGACAAAATCTGTTCGCTCAGTTGACCGTCGAATGAGTAACTGGAAATGATTTTTTAGGAACCACTAATGGTCTAATCGGGATACTGTCTATTCGTTTTCCTGAAGGGATTTAGGAAAATCACGAAAAAATCTTAGCCACGGTAGCTGTTGTCCCAGCTGAGATGCGAAACCAGCACCTCCATACAAGCCTAGAACGTTACTTCCTTGGCCACCCTTCTTGGCCTTACGAACTAATTTGACGGGTAGATTTCAGACACTTCGTCTGCGACAGCCGTCCGGCTTCCTGCTGTATTGGTGGCAGACTTCACCAACGATTCCCAGTTTCTGAGTGTAAGCAGTTGTCCTGGTCACTGAGTGAGAATGCTTCTGCTTTATTCTGAGGCTTACTATTTCACCTGTCTGCTGTGCAAGTGTGTTTGTCTTTGTCTTATATAGAATATGAAATCCATTGTTTTAATGAGTAAGAAAAATAATCCGTATAAACATTTGCCACACGTACTAAGTACACCTGCGGTATTATAAACCACGATAAGAATATTCATTAGCGGATTGGATTGATCTGGCTCAGGATAAGGACCAGTGGAGGGCTCTTATGAACACGGTAATGAACCTTCGGGTTCCATGAAATGCTGGGAAATTGTTGAGTAGCTGCAGAATTGGCGGATCCTCAATAAGGGCTCAGCTCCATTAGTAAGTAATTATGGTTCTTTAACCCCTGTTTTGGTTTTCTAAATGGTCTTCCTTCGCGAGATTTCCGTATCAGAAATTGTATGCAGTTATTCCACGTTTGTCCTGCAACTCCAGCCAATCGGTGTCTTTGCATGCCTTCACGCACTGAGCAACTTGCTATTTCAGATTCCTGTTTTCAGCGCTTGTTTTCCTCATCCTCCTGTTCCACTTAGAGTATTTTCGTATGCCAACTTCAGCCACGTATCTTCGCCCTGTTTTTTTACACGATACTTCCAGTTTTTCAGTTATGCTCTCATACACAATATGCTATAGTATAAAACATTCCAAAAATGTAAAGGTATATACACGTATGTCATATCTTACGCAGTAACTGCCTTCTAAAAGAAGTTATTGAAGGAAAGATAGAGGGGCGGATAGAAGTGACCAGAAGACGTAAGAAGATGCTGGATGACTTTGGGGACAGAAGAGGATATTCTCATTTGAAGGAGAAAGCTCTAGATCGCATCAAGTGGAGGAGCTGTTTTGGAAGAGACTGTGGACCTGTCGTCTGACAGATTACTCATGAATGAATGCATACTCGTATGAATGCACATGCGGAGAGATTTCTCGTGCCCATTGTTGGTTTAAGTGGCTGAAAAATGCAACTTATGTCTGGAAATACTTTTCTCCGTTCTTACAGAAAGCGTCTCAATGAATTTGATTGGGCAAGTGTACCTATGTGAATATGAGTACAACGTAGAAATAAAGACTATAATAGAAATTTTGGTGAAGAAGTTCAGGAAGGTAGCAACACCTGGTTGACGCAGTACATAGGCTTTTGCCGAGGAAAGACATATTCATAGGAATACAGCCAACAGGTCCCTTCTAAGACGAAATGAAGACTACATTATCAACGACGGCAAATGGCAGCGGACTAGAATAGAAACGTACACAAATGTTAAAGCGGCCGTTTTCACCATTCACCTTAAAACAAATACCAAAATTATTATCTTATAAATGGTAATTGTAGGCAGTGACGTCAGTTGAGAAGAGACAATTCAGTATTTAAGGAAAGAATGTGACTGGAGGTTCACGGAAGTGGCCCTCAACATTCAAGGCATTCTGGAATTTCTGTGAATAGTGTAACCCTTCCACTTTCCTTGGAATGGCTCCAATCCTCATAAGCTGGCCGAGTTCTCTCTTTCTGTACAACAGTTCCATATAAATATCTAAAAACTAACAAAACACGTTACGATATAAATTTTCTCATCTTATTTTGCTTTCATGCTTCATGAAACTCAAGTCTGTCAGTGCAGCAGAAGAAGATAAATTAAAAGCGTCTGAGAACGAATTGCTGAGACGAAAATGTGGAACTAAGCGAGAGAAAGCAATAGGAGAGTGCAGAGAATTACGTAATCAAGTATTCTTCCTTTAATATTAGAATAACTAGTCGAGGAGAATCAGACATTTTGGATGTGCAGCCCTCACTGGACAGGTTAGAACTGCTCACAAAAGTTCATGGTCTGAGAACGCGAAGGGAAGAGGAAACTGGAGGCTTTGGCACAGTTACATGAATGAAAATGGAACTTACAGAAATACTGTGAAGGGATAGTCGAGACTGAACTTCCTCAGGTTAGTGTCCGAAGATGATGAACATTCCATTTCCGAGAAAGGTGAAGGGGGATTTCTTATCTGAATAATTATGGACTTTCAGAAAGAACCTGGTCAGTGCAGCCACGTAGTGAACACTTTATGAATATATAGAGTATTTGTGTTGTATTTTACGCAGAGTCGACAAAATGTTTATCATTTTACATGAGTATCTTGAGAAACTTCATTCAACTGCATGCCATACAAATTTCGAGTTACTGTATCATCTGAAATTACAATATTCGAAAATTATCTCCCCATTGAAACACAGGAATTGTAAAAAAAAAATATATTGTGACATGGCGGATGATAGATGGAATAGTTTAAAAAGAAAAGTCGTCCAGTACTTGCCAAAGGTCGGTAAACACATTTACACGGCAACCAAAACACTCTCCCATGTCCATAGTACCCAGGCCGCCTCTAGACAACGGCCCGCTTAGCACGTCACTCAACAGTGGAGGAATTCTTGGAAGAGGTTCCCGAAGTTGAAATTTTGACATATTTGTATATGAAATGGCAGGAATGTGTTACACGCTGAATGAGATTAGAGAATTTTACAATAATACAAAACATTAGAGTTCACAGATCTCTGTCTTCTGCATATTCATACAATTCGGAGTCTGGAACGTAATTTCTCTCTGTCCTGTCCTTCATGGAGCAAACTCTCAAGCTGTTAATACTTGTGTTTTATTCGCTAGTAACCCGCTTCCTCGTCTACTTGCTTAAAGATAGTCTTCTTTCGAAATGCTTGCGAGTTGATGTATAGTTTAAGTTGTTCAAAAAGTAACTTTCACTGGACTTGTCAGACAAAACACAAAGTCGGACCAGAAAGGCCAATATTTATAACCGGATTGTCTCATGCTTATCCCGGATACTATTAATGTGTTAGGAATGAGTTCGCAGGAAGAGGACGACATAACATCCATCATTTTGACTGTAGCAATTTGTCGCCGAATATCTGTCTCGTATTTGGAAAGCCCGTGTCTTTGTGCCAAGGCCGATTGTCCTTGTGTGTATGCCACGATCGGCAGGAGGTGGCCTCAGTTTACAGCAGTCCGCTTGTGAAACCAATTCCTCTTCCATTCTTGTGTGATTTTCAACTTCAAATCGTTACAACAGTATTATGTAGAGTGCCATGTGTAGACTGTGCAACACAAAACTCCAACCACGCCTCCACGTGGTACAACGTCTTTTCACAAACGATACTCTTAGGTATCGAGTCACGGTCGTATGGGCCTAACCATTATGTCAAATGGAGAAAATCTCGTTACTTTATACCGCAGCGCTGAGTCATGACGTAACATCTGATGTCTGAGAAATGCCAACAGAACACCGAGTTATAACCGTGTGAGTAGGAGTCCTGCAGGTAGCCTATGGTGCATGGGATAGCCGAGACATGTAGCACCTATGAGTGAGAGGAAAAATTCATATAAAATTTTAAGGAAGAGCCGGGTTAGTGCAGTCGGTATAGCGACTGGCTACTGGCTGGAGGACCGAGAGGTGAGAGTTCGAGTCCCGGTGGGTTCAAGAATTTTCACTTCTCCATGTCGTCGAGACCGGCCCTGGGGTTCACCCAACTTCCTACACAATGGATACCTGGGACTCTTTCACCGGGGGTAAAGCGGCTGGGGCATGAAGCTAACCACTCACCTCCAACTAGTGGCGATGTCAAGAAAATGTGGATCTATACATTCACTCACCCATACACCTTCATGACGTAGTGATCAGTTACTTAAGTACAGGACATCCTTACCTCTTTACCTTAAGGAAGAGATTGCTTATGCGATAGACGTAAATGGAAGAACACTATCTAAATTAACAGTAAGAAATTGAGTTTGAAGAACATGGCCCTCATGTAAATTTGGTGAAAACCTTTCGGGTTCCATAAAACGCGATGAATCTCTTGACTAGCGACTGCTAGCCCCACAAAAATGAACTTGTGATTGGAGTTAATTCTGCATAACCAGAGCAACTGACAAGAATCAATAAATAAATCGTAAATTTGCAGCAAGTCTGTGTTACGTGCTATTATAGGAACAAATCACCTACTCTCAGACAGATGTCAAGGCCAGGTCTCCGCTATACAATTTCTTCCAACAAAGCGTGGGGGGTGAGCACTGAATACTTAACTACGGCCCACTCTGTGTGTCCTAAGTGTCTGCAGCTTAGTGACCGACTCATTTCTGTTGCCCAGCTGATTGCATATGGCTGAGACATGTAGACTATGAAATGTAGTACTTTCTCTTTTGTAGTGTGGAGACTGTGGTACCAGGAAGATGTTTGTAATGGATAGATTGAAGCAGAAAATACGTTACACAACAACCTTTCTATTTTACGACTAATTCTTTTAAGGGGGTTTGTAGAATGCTTTGCACTCGCTGTGCCACTATTCAGTATGTTCTCAAGGGTGACAATCTCATATTTACAATTTCGTGGTCTATATAAGGTCGATCACAATGGCCTCGCGGTCTAAGGCGTGAGCTGTATTCGCTCGTTGGAAAGCTGGGATCGTGGGTTCGAATCCCACTCAAAGAATGGCTGTATGTCTGTGTTTTTTCTGTATTTGTGTAGGTAGCGGCCTTGCGCCGGGCTGGTTCCCCGCCCGCGGTGGTCCTACCGACTGTCCTAGGATTAAGAAACTGAAGTGAAACAAAGCGTTTCAGGGATGCCCTATGCTCCAAATTGGAGGTCTGTGTAGGCCTACATTCATGTTTAGCCCCAACATTTTTCAGATTTTATACCGAATATCAGGCATATGCTCTCAAACATGCTTAAATATGCCTGCACAAATTCATATATCTAATTACGCATCATAAATTTATACAGATGCAAATTTTTAATAAAATATGTTAAAAATAATAATATATAAGGTATATTTATATTCTATACTCAAAGGAATTATGTAGAAAGGTCAAACAAAATATTTTTTTATTATGAAAATTCTTTGCAAGTTTCCATCATGAGGGTTTTGTGACATGGCGGTCCATAGAATTNGTAGTTCTCAAACACAGGGTGTCCCTCAATAAAAGGTTAAAAGTAAAGTAAAGTAAATGTATGTCTGTAATAGTTTGTGGAGGCCCATAGGGTTGTGAGATGTTGAGGTTCCCACATTTTCTAGACAATCGGCTCATAGATGGCGGTGAAGTTGTCAGCCTTACGCGCCGGCCGCCCTTTACCCCCAAGAATATTCCTGATACTAATTTCTGTTAGAGGCTGAGTAGACCCCATTGCCATAGTGCGGCTGGAAGGATTAGGTAAATTGAAAAAATTCACCTCATCGGGTTTCGATCCCGCGACCTTCCGGCTTGTAGCATAGTGCCTCAATCAACCCAGCTACAGTAGGAAGAAGATTTTATTATGTATGCATAATCAAGTCAAAACAAAATGTTGAGACCGTAGTGTTAGTCTTACCGATGGTAGTGATGAGATGACCTCAGGTGGCATGATGCACATACCAAATCTCGTAACGATCGGTTCAGGTGCTCGTGTAATATCAGAGCTATTGTGTGAACAGTTTGAGAGGCTATGGTGTTGGTATTACTCATGAGAGGGATTTATGGTGCACGCCACTGAAATTTCCTCAGGTGGCATGATTAACACATACCAAGTTTCATGAAAATTGGTACAGGCGCTCAAGCGCCTCTGAATCTGAGAGCCCTGCAAAGCTGGTATTACTGATGGGCTGGATTTATGATATATGCCGTTGATATGGCTTCTTCATGAAGATTGGTACAGATGTTCAAGCAACATTAAGGGGTTGCCTCAGCAACTGAAAACTTTATAAAGTTGGTATAACTGGTTGAACGGATTTATGAAGTTCGCCATTGAAATAGATTCAAATGACAGTACGAAGTTCCATTATGATCGATTCAGGGATTAAAGTAAAATTACTGTTATTACTGCAACAATTTTAGGTGCTGTAATATTGGTATGATTGATCGAAGAGATTTATAAAGTACGCCTCTGAGATGATTTCATGTGCCATAAAATGCGTACCAAGTTTCAAGAAGATTGGAGCAGGCATTCAAGCATTATTAAGGTTTGGCCTCGTAAATATGTAGGGCTGTAATATTGGTATTACTGATGGGTAGAATTTATGAATTACGCTCTTGAATTGGGCTCGGGTACCTTGATGTACATACTTAGTTTCATAAAGATTGGTTCAGCCATTCAAAACTATTGGGTAGGGGGGATATACACACAGACAGCAAGGTGATGTAATAAGCCTACTTTTATTTTTTAAAACGTAGCATTAATTTCACGAACGTCCTTGGCAGAGAAAATTTAAAATTACTTTCTTCAAATTATCGTGTGCAGGAGAATGCAGTTATATTCGCAATGTTTTCCCCGCACGTACTTCTTCTTGAAGTTGAAGAAATGCACTCGTGCGAGGCCGAAGAAGTTATTACCGGGGGTAAAGAATATTTTAAAATGTTTTATTGCATAATAGGCATAAATACTCACACTACAGGGTACAGAGATACACCACACAACAATTGTAAAATGTACCTAAGTTCTTTGTCCAGTGCATATTTCGCCTCAAGAGAGCCATCACAGGCTTAAGGCCATCCTGCAACGCATCGCTTGTTCCTATGCAGTGCTGCATCCATCCATAAATTTGAAGTTCATTGCAAGAATTATGCAATCAGTGGTCAAAAGACAGCAATTACAATTGAAACAATATAAATATAGAAATGTGCTTAATAACTGAAAAATTATGTATTGAAATATGATAAACTAGAATTATTTAAATGTGACTATTGTTCCTGTGCTTAAAAGTTAAAGGTTCGCGAATGAATTGGTTTACATCCTCAAGTTTTTAACACTTTTCCAAACAGAGGACAGTGTGCTGGTGCGATTCTGATGTTCGTGTACTATTGATTGCAGATGGCAGCACCTCCAACGCGTCCATCTATTTTTGTAATTAGCTTCTTGTTGAATTATCCTGTTAGCAGCGTGGTGACAGTTTTAGAGAAACTATAAATGACAGTTGTGAGAAATATATCGAATTTATTGCAAGTAATTAGTTTATCGTTAAGTTACCTACAGTGCTGTGTGAACTGGATTACGAGTGGGTGAAGAACTGTTTAAGTGATGCTGCTGTGTATGTTGGCTGGGTGTGTCGAGAGCTGTATTGAAGATTCATTGTGTCTGTCAGTATTTTTGTTATTGCTAGTGAGGTGGGACTAAGTCCCTTGTACTGCGGCCACTTCTGGCCTATTGTACCAGCCCCAGATGATAGGTGAGGGTGATTGTGCAGCAATTGGTGGAATGAAGATTGGCAGGGGAAACCGAAGTACTCGGAGAAAACCTGCCCCAGCGCCACTTTGTTCACCACAAATCCCACTTGACCAGACCCGGGATCGAACCCGGGCCGCCGCGGTGGGAAACCAGCGACTAACCGCTTGAGCTATGGCGCGGCCTATCGGTATATATATTATTTAGTTTAATATTCTGTTTGCTGGCTTCATAAATGTACAGTTTTTACAGGAACTCGCATTATTCCTTTTGGGTGTGTGTGCTTGCGTGTGTGTGTGTGTATGTGTGTGAAGGAGAATGATTTTGAATGATTATTTCTGGGGCAGCTTTGACGTGATAGCGTCAGATGTCACTGCAGTTGAAGGGACCGGTTATTGTGCTCCCTGGTTTCGGGAGATATTTCAGTATGTTGGAGGTTTTGGGTGTTGTTTACATTACGTTTTGCTTGACCCTGAAACAAAATCGCAACAGTGCTCTTTCAACAATGGAGATGTAGCCTACTGCAGCAGTATTTATTAATTAGTGAGGACACTGAGGCATTACCTTAAGCCTGAGTATGGACGAATGATAATTTATTCTTTAAAGTTGAGTTTGAAGCGAATTTCTCTTCTCAAAGTAAAATATTTACCATAAATCTTGACATCTAATGCGCATGAGTGAGTCATGTTAAAACTCGTAGCTTCTGCTTCTCTTCAACATGTTGCTTGGTTCTACGAAAATTTGTTGTTCGTCTGTGAAAGGGACATTCGGACAAGAAATGGTTGCTGTTCTGTGAGAAAATGTCCATATTCTAAGCAGTAACTTCCTGAGCCAAATAACGTTGCAGTTGACCCATTTCTAAACCCACAGAATATATTGCTACCTCAACTTTAGGTCAAGCTTGTACTGACGAAAGATCTTGTGAATGGCGCTGCTTGAAATGGAGAAGGTTTTCAGTGTGTGATAGATGAACAGTGCAATGCGGTGTGAAGATACAGGAAAGAATCTTCAGCGGTCCTCAGACAAAGGAGATTTTAATTGACAGGAATTTTGACGAAGTCCTTGAAGCATTCAGATTGGTTGTTTACAACTTCATGAGCAGATGCAAAGCTCCCAACTACAGACAATTTGTTGAAGACTTACACGAGTGATGAAGCGCTGTGTGTAACTGAAAATACACTTCATTCTCATTGTCACTTCTTACCAGCAAAGCCTGGAGACTTCAGCGAAAATGATGAACATTTTCTTCAGGATATGTGAAATGGAGTGCAACTGTCCCGGCTGACCACTTCTGAAATCTTTAAAAGAAAGATCCAGATGCATTCAAGAGCAAATCAAATGAAAAAAAAAAGTTAACAAGTTAAATGTAAATATATATTTTCTATGTTACACTGTCTTATACTGAATACAATCGCTCAGTATTTGTCCATGTTCCCTTCCATATATTCAGTATTACCCTGAATAAAAGCGAAACTAAGGAACGTGTACTGTTGCATTTGTATAATAGCTGCGTAAGGTTATATAGAAAAGTGACGAAACCCTCAAACGTTAACGGTTGTGTTTACTTGTGTCTCGAAAACTCTGTGCGCTGAAGAATTCTTCATGCCAGATTTGGAATCAATGGCTCAATGTTTAAAGGACGCAGAATACATATAATTCAGGAACAAGCAAAAATTACAATTTATTGCCAGTCATATAAATTTCTCTTAATTATTTATTCATGAAGAGTAACTCGAAATTTGAAGAGCAGGGCAAGCAAGCATTTTCCCATGACAATCGGCTCACAGATGGCGGTAAGGTTGTCAGCCTTACGCGCCGGCCGCGCTTTACCCCCAGGAAGATTCCTGGTACTCAATTCTGTTAGAGGCTGAGTCGACCCCAGGACCATAGTGCGGCTGGAAAGATTAGGTAAATTAAAAAGCCACCTCATTGGAACTATAACCCGCTACCTTCCGGCTTGTAGCATAGTGCCTCAACCAACTGCGCTACCGCGTGACCCATGCATATAATATAAGTTATAATATCTGTATTAAATTAAAACTTGCAATCTTCCGGTACGGTTCTTTTATATCTTTTTCCCGGTGCATAAGTTTCAGGCTTGCCTTCTACATAGGCTTCAGGTCTTGTGTTTGTAGTACAGGACTCTGACTCCTCAGCATTCGACAGTGAATAATGTAACTTCGCGCCTCTCTGCAGTGTCCGCTTCAGGTGCTTCACAACTCTCACGGGTCTGCAGTACGTCGTACATGGGGTTTGTTCAGACAGTTGCCGGGATTCATCAAGAGTAGCTTTGTTTCAAGGCCTAGGTCTCACTTACATTATTCCCTTCAGCAGTAATGCATCAGTCCAGCTTTTCTTCAACTTCTGCAAGCGCCGTTCTAAAAATTTCTGTTGAGTGGCTCTTAGTTAATCTTTCGTATTCGTAATAATATTGTCGCGTGTTGCCCATGCAACGCGACAAACAAATTCACGCAGGTCTCGAATCTGGTCAATCTCCTCTACACTAGCAAATACAATTATCATCCTCTTATAAAGTCGTCAGACGTTTCTTACAAAACTGTTATAATTACTTCTTGCGCCGCTAATCTCGGTGAAGTCTTCTGTTCCCTCGGACCTACCTGAAAACTCGCTACTCTCCTGAGGCCAGCTACAAACTTCAAACTGTTCTCAGCAACTTCTAGAACTCAACTCGTCCAACTCCAAGTCACATTGCGACTGACGGTCAGTCAGTCAGTAAGTCTTGGTGTCGAGCCCCATCTGGAGCTCATGACCAGATATTTATTACTGTTTGGAATTTACGGTATTGATTTTGTGGGGCGCCCTCTCTGACCAGAGGACGGATCTGCCTTTTGTATATGCTGCTGGCCCTTGCCAGTGCAGTCTTTCTCGGGTCTGAGTCCCTTGGGACCATATTTTACTGTCTCAGATTTGAGACGTCCCTTTTCGTCGCCTCCTACGACTCGCAGGGTCACGGTGGAGGTATTCTACCCCGCCTTCACACGGGGATAAAGTCCAAGTCACATTGCGACTGACGGTCAGTCAGTCAGTAAGTCTTGGTGTCGAGCCCCATTTGGGGCTCATGACCAGATATTTATTACTGTTTGGCATTTACGGTCGTGTTTTTGTGGTGCGCCCTCTCTGACGAGACTTTTTGGTCTCTTCGAAGCTGCACTTTTATAACCTGGTCTCGAACGGAATAGAACGCACAATGTAGGAGCCTTTGGTCTCTGCCGCTGTCATGCAACGAACCCTTTGCTGTCCTTTCATCTCCGGGGAAACGCCTTTGTTGCTTAAGATATTCCTAGGCAACGGCCCACTGTAATTGCGTTTCCATGGATGATCCCTTCCGGATTCCCGCACGCGACAATATCTTCTTCTTTTAGAGTCATTTTTATTCTGAAGAACACAAGAGGGTGTGGAGCGGATAGGTCCGGCAAGGAAGGAGGTTCTGGGAGGAGAAGAATCGGGTATTTTTCAAGAACTGACGAACTAGCAATGCTTTATGAGCTCATGTATTGTCATGAAGGACGCTTCGTGTTCCTCTCCTTCTCCTCGTTAAGCAGCCTACACGCGACAGAACCTCCAGATAATAAACCTCGCGGATCACATGGCTCTGGACCTCTGGAGCTAAATCATCGTGAGCAGGGCCTTGACAACCGAAACAAGAATCAACATTGGTGTCATTTTCGAGAGCATTTGCCGTGCTTTGTTGTAGCAAAACGAATCAGGACCCTTCCACAGTGACGATTCTTTTTGTTTGTGATTGTGACGTTTTAAACACTCGTCATCCTCATGTTAGAGTAGATATTCGAAAATTTGAAGACATTAAATTCTTGATATCAGTTAAAAGCACTGAAAGAAATTTCGTTGAGACTGAATGCATCCCTTAAGCTGCCTTTAAAATTGCGTGCCATGAGTGAGTGAACATTCCAGTTTCTTCTGTAATTTCCCGTACGGTTAGATGATGATTTGCACGGATAATGCTTTTCACCTGCACAATCAAGGAATTGTGTCTCGAAGTTGAAAGTTATTTGCTTTGGAAATTATCATTGTACTCAAAATCTCTTTGCCGTAAGCTCCTAATTATCATTACATGGGTTTCCGCAGCTCTTCTACCAAGTTCTTGTCTCCTTCTTGAGCGACTTATCACAGCACGACAAAACCAAAGCCGCACAATTACGCAAGGAGTAACAAGACTACAGAACGTCACCCGAGCCGTAGGAATGAAATTGTGTATATATATATATATACACGATTGTGTGTGTGTGTGTGTGTGTGTGTGTTGGGGAGCCGGAATAGCGCAGTCGGTATACCGACTGGCTACGGGCTGGACGGCGGAGGGATCGGAGTTCGAGTCCCGACAGGGTCAAGAATTTTCTATTTTCCACGTCGTCCAGACGGACTGTGGGGTCCACCCAGCCTCCTAGCCAATGGGTATCGGGGGCTTTTTCCCCCGGGGGTAAAGTGACCGATGCGTGAAACTGACCACTCACCTCCAACTAGAGCCGAGGTCAAGAAAATATGGATCTATACATCCATTCCCCCATACGCCTTTATGGCTCAGTGCTTAACTAGTTAAGTACATGGACAACCTTACCCTATATATGTATGTTATAATCACAATTATCTGCCATTCCACAAGCATCCACATGAACATAACCGGTGGCGTTCTACGCGGGCATTGTGAGAAATTTGGTATCTAACCTCATATGCTTGAGAAGTGGTACCCGTCTGCAGTACACCGTTCAGTTCTCTCAGCGCAATCGGTTAGCGACTGGTTACGGGCTGAGTGACCAAGGGGTGGGAGTTCGAGTCCCGGTGGGGGCAAGAATTTTAACTTCTCAATGTCGTCCAGACCGGCTCTGGGGTCCACCCAACCTCCTACCCAATGGATACGTGGGGCTCTTTCCTGGGGAACAAAGCGGCCGGGACGTGAAGCTGACCACTCGCCTCTAACTAGTGCCGAGGTCAAAAAAATATGAAGCTATGCATTCACTCCCACATACGCCTTCATGGCGTAGTGCTTAGTTAAGCACAGGGACAACTTTTTACTTTCGCCATTTTGTAAACATCATTGACACGATGAAGTCAAGCATGACTCCGTAACCTGCATGCGAGATAAGAGGAGTGGAGCTTGATGGACTAGGCTTTGGATGGGAAGGTTAGTACTGATGTGGATGATAAGGAATGTGGGGACTGGATTGAACTGGCTCAGAACAGGACAAAGGGGCGGCTTTTTTCAACACTATAATCAGTTTTCGGCTTGCATAAAACGTAGGAAACTTCTTTTTTCGGGCTAACTGCATATCAGTTACTCAGGAAATACATGCTCAGTGGGTTTAATTAAACATTGCTGGACTTTCTATTGTATTACGGTCTCACTGCAGCCCCTTGCGCTCCGTGTTTCCCAGTGTCAGTGTGTGGGCGACATCGCCTGATTTCTCCCACGCATTTCCCCAACAAGGGGCGGCTTTTATTTGAGAGGTACGAGTATGATACGGGGGTGGAGAAACAGGAAGTTCAGGGGGTGGCTCTCGTCCCACGCACAGTGGACCCAAATTTAATTTCTACACAAATAGTCCCACTTTGGCACAGCATGGCAGCAACAATTACAACATGATGCAATTGAGCGTTTCGGTCGCCCCCCCCAACTTTGTGTTTGGTTTTGATTAACGTCATGCGCTTTTTGTTGTTTGCGAACCTACGCTTTTGTGACAGAGCTTCATTTCTTTGAGCCTACAGTCAATATTGCTCTGGTTGCCAACCTTTCCTCGCTTGAAGAACCTCATATGCTGAAACTCCCTTCCACATCCAACTACAGCCCACAGGTTCAATACCAGTAACTAAACCCTGTCCGTAAACATGACTGAACAAGTTACCTCGTTCAGAGGCCCCGCCATATCTCAAGCGATTAGTCGCTGGCTTCCCACCGCGGCGGCCCGGGTTCGATCCCGGGTCTAGTCAAGTAGGATTTGTGGTGGACAAAGTGGCGCTGGGGCAGGTTTTCTCCGAGTACTTCGGTTTCCCCTGCCAATCTTCATTCTACTAATTGCTCCACAGTCACCCTCACCTATCATCTGGGGCTGGTACAATAAGCCAGTACCGCAGTACAAGGGACTTAGTCTTACCCCACTAGAAATAAAAAAAGAAATACTTCGTTCACAAACTACCTCCCCAACACATAACAGTAGTATTTTCTTCCCATGTCCTTCTCATTGTCAGCCTTTCTAATGGCTGTTTCCTGCCCAACTTCCTTACTACTCGTAGTATGCGTTTATAAATCCATTGATCCTAGCTACGTGTTCAGCCCATATCAGACTCTTTGATTTTACTGTCCTAATATTGTTAAATGACCTGTGAAAGCATCATAAATTGTCCGCTTTGTTCAATCGCACTTAGATCCAGTGCTTTCGAGAGGACGTCCTTGCTACACAAGTCATTCATATTCCCCCAAAGTCTCGTACTTGCATATTGTGACATGTCAACGCATTGCCAGGCAACGCGCACGCAACAATAGGACGAATGTTTGTAGCTCGTTTCTAGGCAATATTTAGCGCGTCAATGGACTGGCGAGATAGTTATCACTGGACTTGTTTTCTGTGTGGTCTGCGCTACACAACAATAGAACTGTGTTTTCTGTGAGTGGTCCGTGCCTAGAGGATATGAGAGAATGTGGGAATAGGCATAAAAATTGAGAACAAATGTTACAGTAGCGGAACCAGTGTAGGATAGTAACGCACCACGTGCGCGCTCGTCATTTCGTCAGGGCGTCGTTTGCAGAGGCACTTTCAGCTGTATCGTTGGTTCAGGAAAGTTGCGATGAATCACCAACTGTGAATTATTTTAACGTGCCGGTACCGTCCTGGAAACGCGTATTGGGAGCGACATTCGAACCATTAATCTGTCTAATGCTAACCACTACACACCACTGTACATGTTGCATTTGTCTGCCGTAATTTCGGAAAGCGTTTTTAAAATCTCTGTCCCTACATCGCAAACGCCTCCGATCTTTGAAGTTATTTTGCTCTTTGCGGCGAAAAGACGCAGTTAAAGGTAATTTATCTGTTTTTATGTTGTGTATCCTGTTGTGCTTCATACGAAAAATATATAATGGGACAGTCTACACAACAATAGTTCTGAAAGAGAGAAATAGACACTATTCTGTCAAGGTTTGTTTTATTGGCTGTTGGTGGTAACGCTACATGTTTAGTCCTTTAAATTAAAGTGTATTTGTTAGCATAAAAATTCATACAAACACACCTTGAATTCATATTAATTAAAAACGCAATTCAAGAACTAGTATTGTAAGTTTTCAGGTTTCCACGGCGATGACTATGAAGAAAGTCGTCTTCTGGGTTTAGGCGCCGTGTATTCTTCGTTTTGGCCGACGTTTCGGAGGAACGTATCGCCTCCATCTTCAGTAGCTCTGCTACTGCTCTCTGCATTCCAAGCCATTCAACTGCTCTGAAGATGGAGGCGATACGTTCCTCCGAAACGTCGGCCAAAACGAAGAATACACGGCGCCTAAACCCAGAAGACGACTTTCTTCATAGTACTAGTATTCTTATACGCCTGAAGATGACCCAAGGAAAATGCCGAAACATATAGCGTTACCACCAACAGCTAATAAGACAAATGTTAACACAGTAGTGTCTATTTGTCTCTTTTAGAATTATTGCTTTGTGCACTGTCCCATTATATTTCTCTCGCAAGTTCCCTGGAATATTTTCCCGTTTTCAAAATGGAGAATTGAGTTCTCTGCTTGGTCTTTCAATTCCAAAATATTATGGTACATTTGCTCTGTATTCTCCAACCGTAACAGTTTGTATATTTCATTATCTTCAAAATACGAATGCCGCATCTCTCTGAATTATATTCCAATTTTGTAGCATTTTGTTTTTCAGATATTAATATGTTTCTTTCCGTAAAATAGGATTGCAGTTCCGAACAGTGTTCAATCATTGCTTTTAATAAAAGTGTCTCTTGGATTTCGAGCTCATCTGCATCGCGTTTATTCATTATAAAGAGTCCTGACGATGGTGTATAATACTCAGAATTACTGGATTTTGTACATTGACCATCTTCCGGTATTCAAGAGACTAGAAAACACAACTTTTCGGAAACTGGATCCGTTTTCGTCCTCAGGTGAGGTGGGGAAGACACCTACTCAGTTGGGTCNTTTTGGAATTGAAAGACCAAGCAGAGAACTCAATTCTCCATTTTGAAAACGGGAAAATATTCCAGGGAACTTGCGAGAGAAATATAATGGGACAGTGCACAAAGCAATAATTCTAAAAGAGACAAATAGACACTACTGTGTTAACATTTGTCTTATTAGCTGTTGGTGGTAACGCTATATGTTTCGGCATTTTCCTTGGGTCATCTTCAGGCGTATAAGAATACTAGTACTATGAAGAAAGTCGTCTTCTGGGTTTAGGCGCCGTGTATTCTTCGTTTTGGCCGACGTTTCGGAGGAACGTATCGCCTCCATCTTCAGTAGCTCTACTACTGCTCTCTGCATTCCAAGCCATTCAACTGCTCTGAAGATGGAGGCGATACGTTCCTCCGAAACGTCGGCCAAAACGAAGAATACACGGCGCCTAAACCCAGAAGACGACTTTCTTCATAGTACTAGTATTCTTATACGCCTGAAGATGACCCAAGGAAAATGCCGAAACATATAGCGTTACCACCAACAGCTAATAAGACAAATGTTAACACAGTAGTGTCTATTTGTCTCTTTTAGAATTATTGCTTTGTGCACTGTCCCATTATATTTCTCTCGCAAGTTCCCTGGAATATTTTCCCGTTTTCAAAATGGAGAATTGAGTTCTCTGCTTGGTCTTTCAATTCCAAAATATTATGGTACATTTGCTCTGTATTCTCCAACCGTAACAGTTTGTATATTTCATTATCTTCAAAATACGAATGCCGCATCTCTCTGAATTATATTCCAATTTTGTAGCATTTTGTTTTTCAGATATTAATATGTTTCTTTCCGTAAAATAGGATTGCAGTTCCGAACAGTGTTCAATCATTGCTTTTAATAAAAGTGTCTCTTGGATTTCGAGCTCATCTGCATCGCGTTTATTCATTATAAAGAGTCCTGACGATGGTGTATAATACTCAGAATTACTGGATTTTGTACATTGACCATCTTCCGGTATTCAAGAGACTAGAAAACACAACTTTTCGGAAACTGGATCCGTTTTCGTCCTCAGGTGAGGTGGGGAAGACACCTACTCAGTTGGGTCCCTTAGAAAGAGCTAACCTCAATCAATTTTGTGATTACGTAAGATCTAAAAGTTTGTGACGTTGGTACATCAGCACAAATATTATGTTTCTGGACATTATCCATCGACTTGTCTCTATCTAAAAACCGTCCTGTTCATTTTTCAAAACGCAACGTTTCGGAGACTGGATTTTGTCTCTGTCTTCAGATGAAACCTACTCAGTTGGGCCCAATCGATAGAGCTAGTCCCTATCTATCCCTATAAATAGGACGGTTTTTAGATAAAGACAAGGCGATGGATAGTGTCCAGAAACATAATATTTGTACTGATGTACAACGTCACAAACTTTTAGATCTTACGTAATCACAAAATTGATTGAGGTTAGCTCTTTCTAAGGGACCCAACTGAGTAGGTGTCTTCCCCACTAACCTGAGGACGGATACAGATCCAGTTTCCGAAACGTTGTGTTTTCTAGTCTCTAGAATACCGGACGATGGAAAAGTTCAAAACCCCATTGATTCTGAACATTTAAGTATGTTATCATCGTCATGATCGTCGGCCTGTTGTGTACTTCAGCTCCATCTTTGTCTTGGTTTGCCAATTTCTCATTTTCATCCTCGTCATTAATTCAGCGACAGTATATAAAAATTCCCTTTTCATTTGATTTAAAGGTTGTATTATTTTCGGTTTTTAGGTGTTCGTATTCTCGTTTACTGCATTTGTCTGCAGTTCCTGTCACGGCCCTTGATTTCATGTTCACTCTTCTCTTATGGATCCTGCCACAGACCTAAGAAACGTCATTTGCGCTAATTGTGTCCTGCTTTGATCTCCATTTATTTGGGCAGCTGCGTAATTTATTGTAAACTCGTGATTCAGGGTTGTTCATTTATATGGTGCTTAACGCCTTTGAGAACTGAAATTATAGGCCTACTTGATTCCTCATCAGTTAATAACAAGAATCTTTGTCTGTTCAATAAAAGCCAAACGATTTTCACGTCTACTTCCGTCCGAACCTCTAACAATCCTACAAGCATACTGCGTAAAATGAACTGGGTCTGCCACTGTCTTGTCGCTAAGGAACTACCTTAGGTATGTGCAAGGCTAGACGACGTCACTATCTCGTGTGATGTTACGTCTATAGGTTTTTAAAACCCGAATTTAATTAAAGCAAAGAAAATTCAGAGCTTCCTTGTTGCTGTGCTGGTTTTCTTGTGTCAGTTAAAATATAATTTGTCCTTAATTTTTCTGTTGAGAACGCGTCTTTCAACTCGCCATAAGACTTGCACCTCCATCACATGGTAACCCCAAAGGTATGTGTGGAAAGGGACAAATCACGCACCTCCTGACCGCCATATTCTCAAACATTTTCAGACCCATTTCTTTCTTTAGAATAAGAGGCCGAGTTTCGTGTAAAATTATGCACGTAGATCCGAAGGTTCTTAGCCCTTACGGGTTTAGACGCCAGATCACAGTGACTTCATAGTCAAGACGCAGGGATATTTGGATTCTGCGCTACTCTAACCCGGGGCACTAATGTCCTGCCATGTTTCTTTTTCTGCATCTAGTGCTGAGACTAAGAACGCCTTGAGGCTTACTTCGATTGTTGGTGAGGCAAAGGGACAACGTTGCCGTTCTTAGGCGTCTGTTTACGGTCGGACAATGCAGTAAGCTGTAGGGGCGACATCCACACGGCCTTCAGCGCCTTCAGCGCCTTCAGAACGCTGCCGGAGCGCATGTTGAGCTGTCGGAATTCTTTTGAGGGGGGAGGAAGTTGTACATTTTAGATCTGTGCCAGCCTGGAAGGCATTCTCTGTCGAAATTAAACTAAACCAAAATATCTATATAGGTTTGGGTCGTCTCCATATTTTTGCTAACTCTAATGCAGAGTACGTGACACAGTTAGTGGCTTGGCCCTATGTAAAGCAAACGACACACAGAAGTATATACGTATTTCAATATAAGCATGCATAGGTACGTTCAGTCGCTGACATAAACATCTGGAAATTGACTTAACGTCGCGATTGGGTGATTGTTCCGCCTCCTCGTTGTCGTTTCGCTTCTCGCCCCAGAAACCCAATTTGATTGGCTGCAAATCTGAGAATATTCTTGATTTTCCTCATCTCCTGCAGGAAAATTCCCTGGTGTGTGGGATGCCATCACTCGTTTGACGCTATATAACCTGTGTAGTTGAGAAAATGCTGTTAAATAAGCCTACCGACAAACAGAAACTTAATAAACCAAATGGCCGTGCCATAGCTCAGGCTTCCCTCAGCGGCGGCCCGGGTTCGAGCCCAGATCAGGTCATGTGAGATTTGTGGCACTGGGGGAGGTTTTCTCCGAGTACTTCGGTTTCCCCTGGCAATTCTCATTCCACCGACTGCTCATCCGGGGCTGGTACAATAGGCCAATTAGTGGCCGACGTACCAAGTGGACAAAGTCTCACTCCACCCTAAGAAACAAAAAAAAAGCTAAAAGAAAACTCTAATAAACCAATTTCAGTTAATCTTCTGAACTAGAACTACACAGTTCACACGACCCGACGGTTTTAATGCTGAGCCTGTCCTGTCACTTTCAAATCCAGTGCCGGGTGTTTGCCTCTCTGATGCCACGGTTGTTCTTCAAGTTCTTGTCTTGCTGTTTGTAGAAGAGGGGCCATAAATGTTTTCTTATGTATATCTAGAAATGGTAACTACCGGAGAGGAAGTGCCACACAACAACCCCGTTCAGGGAAGCATGGACGAATGGATGGACGAGTGAGTGCATGTACAGGCTGAACGGAAAGATAAGCAAATGGGTGGGTGGGTGGATGGGTGAGTAGTTATGTGTGTGTGCGCATGCGCCCGTGTTTGTGTAGGCTTAGCGCGTAAGAAGAGCTGCTGAAGTAGGGTTTTGGTGGACAGATTTCTTGGAAAGCGGGCATTAGGAAGATAGCATTGAACAGATGCCGAGTACCCAGAAGAACAAGGGCAATATTACACTTTGACATCAGGTTTTGATGCAGCTAAACGGTTACAAGACATTATCAGCCATCACAAATGAAAACTATTTTAGTTGTGTATTAACTTGTAGAATTATGTAGTTGAAGGATGGGCATATGCGAAACATGTTTCGGCTTCCCATGTTAGAAATTGAAGCTATATTGTTAAAATTAATTTAAATGTATAATTATGGCGAATACATTATATATGACAGTGAATAATTGTATAATACTGTCACGTGTTTCCTAGGCAACGCGACAAGAAAGTGTGTGGGGGTTTCGGATTTGGCGAATATGTTTACTGGACGCTCACACTCATTAATACAATAATTCGCACTTGTAACGCCTTCAGACGTTTTATCTTCAATGTCATACGCTCTCGCACCGCCAATCTTGGTGAAGTGTCTTCTGCTCTGCTCGGAGCTCAGCTGTTGTATCCTGCACTCCGACTGAATAGGGAACACCTTGTCGAAGGGTTCAGTTTCGCCCGCTGCTATGCAAACGAACCTCTTGTTGCCCGGGAATACATTTCTACTGCCTCAAACAATTCGTTGCTTAGATATTGCTAGCCTCTTTGTAACGGTGGAAACCCTGCGGCACAGCTCAAGCGGCTAGTCGCTGGCTTCCAACCGCGGCGGCCCGGGTTCGATCCCGGTTCTGGTCAAGTGGGATTTGTGGTGGACAAAGTAGCGCTGGGGCAGGTTTTCTCCGAGTACTTCGGTTTCCCCTGCCAATCTTCTTTCCACCAATTGGTACACAATCACCCTTACCTGCCATCTGGGGCTGGTGCAATAGGCCAGAGGTGGCCGCAGTACAAGGGACTTAGTCCCACCCCACTAGCAATAAAAGAAAAGGTGGAAATCCGGTGTTAGGTTCTCTCGTGTTCTTCAAGCGGTTTTCTAGGTGGCATGCTTACTCACTATCCGTTGCGCAGCGATGGATGTCCTATAGTCCGGCTTTCAGGCAGAACGTCACAATATTATCATAGATGCTGTCTGACAGCAATCCAAATTAAGCACAATAAAAGTCATGTCTTCAATAACATGGGCTGTAGCGTGTTTATTTTATTTGTTGAAATTCTTCTTTGTTATAGAAGAAACAATCTTTTGATGGCGCTGTATAGTGGGTCCTACGTACGCAGATGGAACGATGTTATGTATTATATAATAATTATGGTAATGTAACGTTAGGTTTGTTAATACATTCTTCTTCTTTTGGGGATATCTTGTGACCAACGTGTAAAGGCAGTGCTATAAAATAGTTACACTACAATTACATCTTTCTGCATGATAACAAAACACTTCCGTTGAGCAGTCAACATATCAGCCGATCGCAGTGACCGCAAGGTCTAAAACATGAACTGGCTTCGCCCGCTCAAGCACCGGGATCGTGGATTCGAATCCAACTTGAGGCATGGATGTCTGCGTTTACTCTGTGTTTGTGTGTTCTGTATATAGGTAGCGACCTTCCGGCAGACTGATCCCCCGTCCAAGGAGTCTTAGTGACTGTGAAAAAATTAAAAAACTGAAAAAGCGGCCGAGGTCCAACAAAGGGCTGCAGAGCCATAGATAGATAGTCAACATATCGAACAACGTTACAAATAAAATGAGCCTTGCATTTTGTTTCATACGCCACTTGTTTGTCAAATGAGCCTTTTTCTTTTCTTTTTCATAAAGTTGATCAAGGTGAATATACACGTTATTGGACCGATGTCAAAATTAAGTTTATCCAAAACCTTTTCCTATAGACTTCGAAATACCAAATGTAATTGGAATGCTTTAAGCAATTTCAGAGGTGCAGAATGCGGACGGCTAGACAGACGCCCCTTCTGTGCACTCTGCTGATAAATATACAACTGATTTTAAAGAAACGGATTTTTGGCACATGAACTGGTCTGATTCGGGCTGTGCCTTCGACTTGAAAGAATGAGATTGGGGGTCATTGCCGGAATTCTGTGTCCCTGTAGGCTATTGTAATAGCGAAGAGTTTGCTGATATTAATGTAAGATGAGCAGTCTAGTTACTGCGACTCCAGCCAAGTGCCAGGTCTGAAGTGATGCCCCTGCTGGGAACAGCTTGTGAAAGCGCGTTTGGCAGATCCGCTCTGACGCACACCTCAGCATCTGCTGATGATTTTAGATTTCGGTGAAACGATGACTGGCAAGGTGTCACCACTGAACCACATCACACATATGAACGGCTCTGGGACTGAACTAAGAACTCCGTGGTTAGAAGACTCAAATCATAGCATTACCATCATTACGATTATGCTCAGAATTACTGGGATTTTTTAACTTTGTCCATCGTCCGGCATTCTAGAAGTTAGAAAACACGACGTTTCGGAAACCTGATCTGTTTCCGTCCTCAGGTGAAGGGGGAAACGCACGCGGTCAGTTTGGTCCCTTAGAAAGAGCTAACCTCAATCCTCCAGTGTCTTCCCCCTTCGCATGAGGACGGAATCACATCCTGTTTCCGAAATGTTGTGTTTTCTATTTTCTAGAATACCGGACGATGGACAAAGTAAAAAAACGCAGCAATTCTGAGTGTTATATACCATCGTTAGGACTCTTTAGAATCTACAATGATTACGACCGAAGGTTGTGACCGTGGGATCTGACGCCGTGTAGTTTGGTACCACTGTTTCGGATGAAACTTCTACCAAATTACTTCGCGTGACATCCCAGAAGAATGTAATTGTCTCGCCAATTTTATCTTGGATATTATATTGGATGATCCTTACAGAGTCTGAGGAGAAGTGCGAAATGGAAGTTACTTCTTATGTAACTTTCTCTGCCCTCCCGTTTCTCCTCTCCCTTTTGAGCACCCTGTTCACAAACACCGCCAGGAAAACGTTAATGTTAAACTAAAGTATTCATACGCTAGAATTATGAAGACTTCGTGGCCGTTATACTGTCACGTGCCAGGTCTATTTTTCATGTAATTTCCTTACCGCTTTAGCTGGGATTCGAATTTGGAAAATGTTGGCTGCAACGTACAGTACTTCATCTTGGAATCCTTAAATACTTTCCTCCTTATTGCTCCATCTCAAATCTCTCTCTCTCGCAGCGTGACATACAGGAAGTATCGTGAGTGCCATTTCCGGTGGTGCGACTTCCGGCCGAAGAGACCCCCTTCTTCTTCCCGGATATCCGGCGGATGACATGCCTCATCACTATTATCCAGAGCTTATTGAAATACAGTGACCGGCAGTAATGCGTAAGATAGGACAGGATCGGAAACCGACTGCCATAACACCTGAAGGCCTGCCAGGCGGAAGCTGATAATTTCCAGCCGAAAATGAATGGAAACATCTACTCCAACGTGGAACATGTTTGCGTAATTTCGAAATGCATTCACCTCTGTTCTGCATGCTCGATTAGTCTTCACTTTGCTGCAAACCATATTGCACTACACATATCACTGCATGAATGAGAAACGGTTTTGCTTTCACCTATTGATCATATGGAAACAATCTTTCTAATAAAAGTTACAGGTCATAATTACGTCTACTTCCCCCATCCCCCCATATTTTGGGCAATATAAGTCGAACTCGAATTTGGCGAAAAACTTTTGTTTTAAACTAGCAATTTAGAATTTCACAGAAAATCGTTGAGTAGTTTTGAACATGCGGACAGACTGACAGACGGCAGACGCTCTTCACCCGTCATGCAAATATGATCTGAAAGTTCCTGACGGTGCTGTATTAATACAATGAATGTTTTCTTCTCCACGTCGTCCAGACCGGTTCACGGTTTCATCCACCCTACCTATCCAATGGGCACCGGGGGTTCTTTCCCCGGGAGTAAAGCGGCAGGGGCGTGAAGCTGACCCCTCACCTCCAGCTAGTGCCGAGGTCAAGAAAATGTGGATCTATACATCCACTCCTCCATACGCCTTCATGGCGTAGTGCTTAATTAGTTAAGCACAGGAATAGCTTTACACTGAAACGTAAGACTGCTCGCTCATCCGTGACCTGCTACGGAACTTATGTTCATGTAACGTATTAATGATCTATAATTACTTGCTAGCGTAAAACCCGAAATCATCCCACGCATAGCAACATCGAAAAAAATAAATAATAAACTTTGTAACAATTTATGTGTCCTGTATATTACGTACATATATTTGAAAATGTTTCTCCGAGATTAGCTGATTTTCAGAAAACTGATTATACTTCTCGCAAAGTTGGGCTTACGCTGGACCAAAACGAGAGTCCAAACACAAATGTGGTCACAAACCGTCGGGCTGCTTCGGACTCACTGGTGAAGAGACTGAGGCTCTCCACTGCCGTTTATCACGTAGTTGCAGTCGGTGTATCCGGTGCGTCTAACATTTGCTGAGGCAAAAGTGCTCCATGAAGGGTTCCAGCATCAGAACCGAGGACGTCTACGAGATTATATGAATGAAGTATGGAATTTATCTAATTACATCCGTGAAAACTTCTCACGGGCCTAAGGATAAAGAAGCCTGTTCCCATGAGAACCCGTGTCTCCCCTACTTGCAGTGGTCTGCCTGTCGCAGCCATACGGACAGCTGACCGACTCAAGAGGTGGCGACATTTTCACTCTGCCAGTTAGCCAACAGGCTCACGAGATTTCCAAATTAGTTACTCAAATAGTTAACGAGATTTCCTTCACGCCCACCTAGCAACTCGCTTCCGAGATTTCCGGAATGATAATGGATTCAGTAGCCAGACATTGTGTCTGTTCACATCCCACTATCGAACTCTGTAAAATGGCATCGCTGTCTGGATCGAAATTTTCGTGATCATTTCTCGTAGAAAAAACTGAATTTCTAATTAGTGTTCTTATATTCTCAAACCCATAGTCCGTCGGCTTCAGTGGTAATGTAGGAGGTTGATAAGTTTTGACGATGCTGCAAGGACTGACCAAATTCGTGAAGGCGTTGGCACCGAAACTAATGGGAATATTAGAAAGAACGTGATACCTAGTAAAGGGAAAATCCCTTATGGAATTTATTATACAAGACTATAATTACATATGAGTTCCGAATTTTTGCATCTATGTGCCGTGCCTGAAAGAAATGCGTTGAGAGACGAAGAGAATTGTCTTTCAGAGTGACTGGGCCATGTTCCCAGGTTTCAGACCTCGACTTCTCACTGCCCAGGCCTGAGTTCAGTACCATGTGGGATTATTGATGGACACATTTCTTCGAAAAAAAACTTCTTCTCCCAGTGTTCCTACCTTTTATCACACCAAGTGTCCCTATTTATCGCGGATCGTGGTGACGGAAACAGACCCGACCCGTCCGGCCCCTTGTCCTAGACCGCGAATAAGTTCATTCTCATGATTTTATATGACCTCTGCTGGTTGCCAGCACAGTTTACTTATATAATCGTGTATATACGGAAGTTTGAAAGCTGTGTGCAAATCGTGGACCGGTGTGCGCCTGGGAAATCTTCCAGTGATGGAGAGAGCCTTATCTTGTAGACGAAGCATTTTTAAGAGGTAGATATCTTGGCGCTACTTCAAAGTTAGATGACTAGAAATACACACATAAATGTTCAGAGTAAAATGGAACTCAAAATAAACAAAACAAATAACTAGACAAGACATGGTTTACCATTCCGAGCTTCATTGAAATCATCCAGCAATTTCGAAGAATTGTGTGGAACTCGTAGTCTCAACACTGTATTCACAAGAGACCTTACTTGAGGCAGTTGACTTCATTCAACAGCCTTGTATGTTGTGCCTTCAAGATCAGTTACAATTACATCCTCCAATCGAAGCTTCGGTCAGACCTTATTCAACTAATATTGATCACGGGTGACGAACCCACCCCCAGCTAATTGCTTATGCATATGCTGGCCTGTGCACCACCATCTCGCGTAATGATCGATGGGCGACGCCCAGCAGAGGCGTCTGTGAACACGGGACGTCTCCTTGTTACTGTTTAACCCATTTATTGCTATTGCGGTCAGAACATGTGCAGGCGCATAGCGTTCGAAAACAAAGTCTACATATATTCTGCTCATTAGCATTAGACAGGAGTGAATAGTTGGGTTTACTACCTGACAGAACCTACGGCCCTGTTCGGATAGATGGCTAAAGCCGGTCTTCTCGTAAAGAAGAAATCCTGCCGCGACAAGATTTGAACACTGACCATCCAGCCATTCACTTCAGTGGCCGACCTGTTTTTTAGTAAACCACTTAGAAGAAGATTTAATCGGTTTTTGTGCATGTTCTAGTTTCCGAAATAACTTGTTAAGTTAATCACAAAATTGCAATTTCGGGACCCATGCTTAGAGAAATTTTCTATGACGACTTTAAGCAAGAGAAGTTGGAGCTGTTCAACCTAAGAGAAGTCTCGTAGTCCGAGTTAAGAACTGTCTTCTCGTGTTCACGGTTTGGGCTTCATAGTGCCTTTACTGGCCTCAGAATCCTTTCTTCACTGTATTTCATATCTTCCTCTGGTTCAGAATTTCAAATCACTTCTGGGTGTCTGTACTCAGCACATTTGTGCGTCTTCTTGCATTTCATGATATGCTCAGTTATGTTATCAACTTCAAATTGCACCGAACGTCAAAATGACAGTTCTGCCTCGCGGATTATTCAGATCTCAGCCCGGAGTCTGATTACTCTTAGACCTTTCTTGTTTCCCTCAGTCCCTCTGGTTAAGCACCAGGTTAAATCACATAAGAAAGATCTTCGAAGGACGTGCTAAACCTTCGCGTTGAATTGTAAGAGCAATTAATTGACATGGACGTGATGTTTAACATAATGGGACGAACGAAAGACACGTAAAAATTTTATTTTGAAAACCTCGTCAGAAGAGACGCTCGAATGATTGAGGCTTGGATGTGAAAAAAAAAATGATAAAACAAAACTTTGGGAAATGAACTGAGAAAATGTCAATTCATTATGGTTAAAAGACTAGAGTAAACTTGCTTAATGACAACGCTGCATCATGCAATTGCACACAATCCGAAGATAACTGGAAGCAAACAATTTTGATAATTTCCTGATGCCACTCTCATATTGATCAACTTGTGTGTGTAGTATAATTTACTTTGAAATGTGACAAGGCTGGGAGTAGGAGCGACATACGTCATGAGGGGAAAATAACAAAGCATATAAATCTTTGACCTTAGAATCTCGAGATAGGAGAGAATTCTAGAGAATTAATCGTTCATAGGAGGATAATATTAAACAGTTTTAGGGAATAGGGTGCGAAAGGGTGGATTCGGTTCAGCTGGCTTCGGATACCGTCAAAAGGTATGATTTTCTGTATATCTTAATAAAATTGCAGTTTTATAGACATCAGTGAGTAGGTGGGTGGGTAGGTTCGTAGTTCTTAATCTGCATATTTCAAGGTAAATTTGTAGAATGAAATGGCCTTATCTAAGTATCCAGCACTTATGTTCTGTAACGACGAATAAAATTCTACTGAAACCCTGTTCTGATTTTCAGATCAAATTTTTTAGAACCTTAGGGTCCATTCTGGAAGCGTGTGATTGATCAACAAGGCAAAACAGTTTATATACAAACTTAGTATTCTAAGAAGTGTATTTGAGGAACATAATGAAGTTCTGTGTGAGCTTTAGGTAAAGCCGGTGTTTCGCTGGACATATAGGAAGAAAAATAAAATTCACTGACCAAATTTTGGTATAGGTGTGCCATGCCGAATTTCACGGGAATCTGTTGAACAGCTTCCGTCATGAGACATTCGACTGAACACACACACGCAACCTTTTCAATATGTCTTTCACATCCTTCCTGTCTTTTACTACTACAAACAAACTCCATAGCTTGAGTCCGCAAGCGAACTATACCGACCGAGCGACCGCCGCTCGTCGGCGAAGTTAGTGCCAAATTTAGCGGATAGAGGGTATCGCGTGGTCAGCGCAACGAATCCCCACAGCCGTTAATTTCGGTTTTCTAGACCGGAGCCGCTATTTCCTTGAAATAGCTCCTCACTTATCCTCATGAGACTGAATGGTCCCCATTCCAGACCCACTACTTCTCAGAAAATCTGGTAGCGCCGGGAAACGAACTCTGACCACTAGACCACAGACGCGGTCTGTCTTTTACTACTAAAATTTTTTATTGATGCTAAACTGACGGAAAGTGTTGGATGGCGAACGACAAAGAAGAGATTATTCTCTGAGCACGAAAGTAACAAAATAAATAAAAAAGAAAGTTGGAACGTTCAAAATATTTGTATACTTATATCAGTAGCCGATACGGCAAGGCACAGAGCACACGAGGGCGGCGAAAGTAGCAGGCGAGACAGGAGGTGCTGAGACGTTAGGAGTCCCCTACAGCTCCTGACTCAGCAGTTCAACTGACCCATCTCGATAACGGCAAACTGCGCACTCCACTCCCGAAAATGACGCGTGGCTGTGTAGGTGGCAAAGGCTGGAGGCATTGCCCTTATGAGGAGACAGGAAGATAATCCCTCACCTGCTTAATCACTCAGCCCGTTAAGGCATGTAACGAATTGAAGGTAAACCTGCAAATGTTCTAGGTAAGGCACTAGAGAATTGTGGGTGGTCACCTTCCCGCTCCGGTCGCTATACCTCTGGAACCCAATGAACGTGGTAACGAAGATAGATTATTCTAGCACAGTCGGCCATACAGCCCTACTTACCGGCTGAACCAGGCCGCGCCATATCTCAAGCGGTTAATCGCTGGCTTCCCACCGCGGCGGCCCGGGTTCGATCCCGGGTCTGGTCAAGTGGGATTTGTGGTGGACAAAGTGGCGCTAGGGCAGGTTATCTCCGAGTACTTCGGTTTCCCGTGCCAATCTTCATTCCACCAATTGCTCCACAATCACCCTCACCTACCATCTTGAGCTGGTACAATAGGCCAGAAGTGGCCGCAGTACAAGGGACTTAGTCCCACCCCACTAGTAATAACAAAAATAATACCAGCAGAACTAGCCCAGCATGATCAACAGGGAAGCTAATCGTAACCATGGACACCGAATTTATCCGTGAATTAACATTTAATTATTGCATACTATTTGTATTTATGAAAGTTACTCTATATAGACATCACATAAATTTTCTATTATTAATAGGGTAATTTACATGACCTGTTTCGGTCTATTTCTGTCATCATAAGGCGAAGATAATTGCACATCATATTAATAGTGATAACTATCAGATAATACTATGCCGACGGTCGAACACGCCTTCCTTCATTTCCCACTGCTTGTTCTATGCTTTTTCTAACTCGTCCTTTTTGGGTTTACCTCCCTAGAAAATTGGATCTTTCTCTGTTTTATGAAGTACCTCATTATGTAATATTCTACATCTCTGTGTTACTTTGAGGACGTGACAAGTCCAGATACTCTCCTCAGCCCACTTTCTCAAATATTCCCAAATTATGTTCGTCCGTTAGAGCGAGAGACAAGGTTAACACGACATGTACAGTTATAGTTCTGCGTGTTTGCAGCTTATCTTACTAAATTTAAGACAAATTACTCGGAAATATTCACTGTTCCGTTGTAGGAAGTGTACAGAATCAGAATTTGCCCAAAAGCTTCATCGGGGAAACAAAATTTTTTAATCCAAGTTAGACGATCACAGCGAGTCACGAGTGTGGTGCTGGTTGCAGAACTAACTGCGCATTGAGTGCTGAAACGGTTCACTCCTAAAAATAAACACTGCGTATAGGCGAAGTCGAGCAAATTTGGGTGTACTAGTAGGTACATTGGTCTGTAGCTTCTTAATAATTTCTCTGAAAAAAAAAGCAGGTTGATCTAGAGTTATACCTCTAAACTTGTACCTGGGAGGTTCTGGGTTCGCTTCTTGGCCGGTAACACCGACTCTCTTGACCACGATTTGTCATGGTTTTCTTCAGTCCTTCCAAGCAAATAACGTAATGGTACATCGATTGCACCACGACGACTTCCCTTCCGAAACCTTTCGAATTCTTCAGTCTTCCTACCATCCAACCTTTCGTAGGATCGATACTGAACGCGTAGTTGATTAACTTGCAAAAATAATTCCTCTCAAGTGAACGTAAACACAAAAGTAGAACATCTGCCTCCATCTTAAGGTTGCCACGAAGATGGAGGTAGGATATTTATCCAAAACACAGACTACAATTCGTCACATCCGAGAAGACAGTAATATTCAGTCACTGCAGTATGAACCTCAGATCCTGTAATGAAAACCCCAGGTCTCAGTGAGCGGACGGTTGTAGAAGATCTGCAGCATTCTGGACATCTCCTACAGCACTGACAAACATAACAGAAGGAGAACATGTAGTAACCTGTCTCGCTATATGCATACCTTATTTCTTTAAAGATCTTCGAGTGCTGTTCAGTTTTTAAGGAAGACACTCATCACGTGAGCCGCTCTTGCAGGATCTTCGTTCCTGCAGGTAGGTTCTGCATGTGGGCAATGGTGATGCAGTTAACAGAGAGGAACAAGGGCCGTGCTGGCACCCGGAAGTTACAAGGGTTTGAGTTTCCGCACACCCCCTGCCACCCAACATCCCTTTTCTCTGTCCCCTACTTCCTTACTTATGAACATTTCTATAATCCGGTCACTTTTCACTTCTTTGTGTTCTCTCCCCATTCAAGGCTTACATAAGCCTGTAGCATATAGACTGCAACATCCCCCCCCAGATATTCTCCAGTTCATTATTCGTAATTTGTTTTTTTTTTTCTTGATATTTAATTCCTTATTTAATGAAATTCTTATTAGTTCAGATCAGCCTGNTCTTCAATTTCTTTAATATTTTTTAGCACGTTCAATATTTCTGTAATGTAGGAACTACTTTTATTCTGTCATCTAGTTAATCGGTCTCAAGAAAAGAATTTTACTCTTTCTAAATTCTGAGGTGCCTTTTATTTTTGAAATCAGATTACAGTAGAATCACAATTCAAGGGGTGACGTAACCCTTCCCCAGAGCTCTGGTCATCCAGATGCGACTCTAGCAATGCGTCCACATCTGCTTCGCCTATCTAATTCAGCCCGTTGGGTCGTGTCGACAATGGCTTTATTTGTGTCGGAAATACCATTCTTCATCTCAGAGCCTCTGATGTCCTTCACATCAGCAGGACAGGTCTTCTTCCGCTCGCCATCACAGAGCGTGGAATGAGCTTATTGCAGTCGTCGCGAGTAATACCATGCCCCTTCTTGGTGTTGAACCGGGTTCTCGAGTCTTATGAAGCCGAGCTTATCACCTGCATCACATTCCCTGCCGAGGCTGGAGAAGGGTCGACGCAGATGATACGGTTCAACCTTTGCTGTAATCCTATGATCCTCAGCTGAGAGGAACAGCACTTCACAGTCTGAACTGAAATAAAGAATAAATGACAGGTGATCCACATGAAGGAAAGTTTTGAGTCCCTTCTCATAACACAGGCCTACAAAAAAAATATTTTTTTTTGGTGTCTAGGATTTTAGAACTAATTTTAGTTATATTTAAGGCGCTGAATCTAAATATAAAATCAGTTTTTCTCTACCAGCTCTACTTTTTTAGATCAGCGTTTTTGTAACGTGCAGTTCTACACAAAATGTGCAGTTCTAATTGTATTTTGTGCAGTTCTAAATCTCATATGCAAGGATTGGTTCCTGTATATNAAAATATTCGTTATCCATTAATATTCGCCCTGACAAGAGAAGGCGATTTTATTTGAACACATTCCTTACGTTTCCGCATATTCTGTGATGGAGACACCACGAAAGGCCTTAGTTTGTAGTTCCCTGAAGCGTGTTCCCAAACAGCAGCGTGTAGTCCTATTTGGCAGTGTATTTTTCTCTTCGAAGGACATGGAAGTGGAACAAAGCGTGCGCCTGTATAGGAGGCCTCTATAACCTAGATGACATACCCGCTTCGGTAGCAGGTAAGAGTGGTGTAAAGGTACAGCACCACCATTTTTTATTTCGACACTAGATAAAGTGGTGCTGATAATTGAGGACCTATTTGAAGGAAATAGCTGCTCCGGTCTAGAAAACCGACACTAACGGCTGCGGGGACCCGTTGCGCTGATCACGTGACACCCTCTATCCACTAAAGTTCTCACTAACTTCGCCGACAAGCAGCGGTCGCTCGGTCGGTATAGTTCGCTTGCGGACTAAAGCCACGGAGTTTGATAAAAGCTGTGCTCCCCACGCCCCGACCGCTTCACCCCCGATGAAAGGGACCCCGGTACCCCATTGAATTGGAGGCTGGATGAGCCCCAGAGCCGGTCTTGACTCTGTGAAGAAAAGAAATATTTGTTTCTGCCGGGAATCGAATTCCGAGCGTCTAGTCCATAGCCCGTCGCTCTACCGACCAACTTTTCCCGACTCTTATAACCTAACCTAATTTGATCCAAGCTAAATCAACACAATGTGACGTAACCTGATATAGTCGAACCCCTACACACACTAACATAACATATGCTACCACGTTCTCATCTAATATCACCTAACCTATCATAGCCTAACATAACTCAACATTGCCTAACCTAACCTATTGTATTGTGACGTATCGACCCACTGCTATGCAACGGCTCGATAAACACGTTCCCGCGGAGACAGATTCTTGGTAAACAGTCCATTGCTGGGTAATGCGTACAACAATACGCAACAGTAAAGACATCAATTGCTGAGTATCGGGCCAATGAACACGCGACTATAACTATACGCGACAGGAATGAAAGGTGTTTTCTACGTGGTCCTAGCCGAGACTGTTTAGTAGACAACTGCGTGGTAACACGCCTCTACAACAATAGAGGGACTGTGTTTTCTGTGCTGCGTAGTTCGTGCCGAGGAAATATAAGAAAGTCTAATTCCGAAGCTAGGAAGAGAGTTGACAGCCCGTGTGGAGGCGGGGTCGAATACCTCCACCGTGACCCTGCGAGTCGTAAGAGGCGACGAAAAGGGAAGTCTCAAATCTGAGACAGTAAAATATGGTCTCGAGTCCAAAGGGACTCAGATCCGAGAAAGACTGCACTGGCAAGGGCCAGCAGCATATACAAAAGGCAGACCCGTCCTCTCGTCAGAGAGGGCGCCCCATAGAAACAAGACCCTAAATGCCAAACACTAATAAATCTGGCTGGGGCTCGACACCAACACTTACTGACTTACAGTGGCAATGTGACTTGGACTTGGAAGCTAGGAAGAGTACAAGGCGTACAAGGAGTACAACAGAGAGTACGAGAATGAGAATTGAAGGACTACAACGGAGTTGTCGGTAGGAGATAGCCACGGGAAGTCAGTAGCTGGAGAAGAACTAGAAGTCAGCCTGTGAAGACTTGGTGTAAGATTAAGAGATATAGTCACAGTGTTTTAATTCCGTTACCAGAATACGACTAGTGAAGACTGGGAATCCTAATGCGTGCGTAACGGTGAACTGTAAATTGTGTAAATCAGCGATAACGCTGTAAGTAGCGCTTCTAAGTACGAGATGATTATATAAGGTGTTAATAAATCCAATCATCCAATCCAGAAGCCGTTACTATTCTCCACGGATCCCCGGACACGTTACAGTATTGTAACCAAACCAAATCTAACCTTAATTAACCCAACATAACCAAAACCACCCTAACCTAACCTAAAATATCATTTCACACCATGACCGCTTGAACCCGAATGTAGAAGCCTCAGGCATTTTATGTGCAGTTTGTAGTGTACCAGGTACGTGCAGTTTGTCACATGCGATTTGTGAGAGATTTGGGATTTCCCCCTGTGTATTAGAACCATGCGTATTTCACAGAGAGCTTTTAGACTCAAGGTACAGTAATCACTCTATTGCAGCTTGTTAACACTAAGGCGAGTTGTTATATAACGTTCGCAAATTTGTTGTGAGGAAATTAATAGCACGCACCTTGGAAGTGACGAAATACTATTAACTCGCTCCAGTATTCAGCGGAGAGAATTCATGGCTGGCAGTTATTTTTTAGGTGTGCCATGTTTACATATTCATTTGCACATACCTCACGTGTACAGCCTCTCATTACAGCATACAGATATTCCTGAAGGCAGTAATGATAATCTTAAAGCACTTCTGAACTATGGAAGTGATTGTGAGGTGTGTACTGCTCTATTGCAAGAGCTACGTGCTCCAGATGTCTTGTGAGGTGTATCGGCCTCACAGTAGCACGTATCCTATATGTGAGAAAGTGCGAAGTATTTTACATGAAGCCACACTGACAGTATCAAGTTGTGATGGATTTAAAAGTTTGTATATATCGTGACATGTGGCCCAATTTCTAAGGCAACGTCCGAAATACGCGTCACGTAACAACAGAACCAGTATCGCATAAGGGTTTTTCTATGTTTTTGCACATATCCATTGCTAGGTAACGGGACAATAAACACACATACTTGACAACACAAGAAAGTGTTTTCCGTGGGATCCGTGCCGAGAAGTTATCTTGACGATAATCGATGCCAGAGATTTTAGTTGAGGATTCAGCTGTGGAGTGTTAACGAGCGGAAGAATCTCCATTGATAAGATCCGTTACCAGGAAATATTAGTGAAACCACTGCAGATGAATAGCCGTTGTGGAGAATGGTTACGACGTAAAGACTAGTGGAAATAGACTGAGAAAACTTAGTGTTGAGTGATTTGTAGTGTGGAAATCAGCAATAGTATAATAATTATTTGTAGTTACGACCTGTAAGTGGTCAATAAATCAAATTACCAAACCAAACCCCGTCTATAGTCACTAATACACGCGACAGTATGTACCAGGATCGGTTATACAAATTCACCCACCTCAGAAGAATACGCTTGCATACTAAAACGTCAGTGCCCGGCATCTGACGTTAGTATTTGAATGATATTTATGTGTATCCAGTATTTAAAATGATGTACGTAATTCCAATGAATTATAACTGTTTGTGTGAGGTATAGTTTCGGGGTTGGTGTACCACATGTCCCTCGAAGTGTATGTGAGGTACTGTACATCAGAATCACAAATTAATGATATATGACAAAGGGCAAATGAAGTATAAGACGCTCCCATATGAAGCTCTAAGTACTCATAGCCGGTGTGAGGTGTGTCAGGCCCACATATGCACCTGCACCTAACTCATGTGTGAGGGACACACGTACAATCTCGCATATTAAGATACAGGCACTTCATGATATTGAGATGGGTCAGAGACTGCATTAAACTTAAGTACCTACTACTCAGTAGCGCAGTTGGTTGATGCACTATGCTGTAAGCCGGAAGGTTCGACTCCCGATGAGGTGGATTTTTTTTCCAGTTGACCTAATCCTTTCAACCGCACTATGGCCCTGGGTTCGACTCAGCCTCTGCCAGAAATGAGTGCCAGGAATCTTCCTGGGGATAAAGGGCGGCAGTCTCTTAAGGCTGAAAACCTCACCGTCACCTGTGAGCCGATTGTCTCGAAGATGCGAGAGTCTCGACGTCTCACAAACCTATGGGTCTCCACGGCCTGTTACAGAGATAACTTTGCCTTGCCTTGCCTTTCCATATATATTGTGATATTCACCACGGAAGCAGTCATTTTCTGAGCAGTGAATGGTTACGTCAGCTTTTATATAGAGAAAAGTTTGGTATTGTGAAATGAACATCACAGCATCTCTGTGGCTTGCAGCAGAGAGTACTGACGCTGTTTGCATGCAATGCTGTGGCATCACGTTTTGGAACCCAGGCGTCTTCTGTTATTTTGTGCGATAGAAAGCCATTTGCTTCTTTTGGCAGCTAATACAGAATATTCTAATGAAATAACATTCCATAATATTCCCACTTTCAAGGTGCTATATAAAAGCCTGCAATATTATTAGCCTACTTCCCTTACTTTGGAAAATATAAAAAAGAAGCTTATGTTATCAGCATAATGTCTGTGTGCCTGTGTATCCCACATGTTAACTTTAGAATACCTGAATCAATCTTTATTAATCTTGGTATATATATCATGATACCTGGGCCCATCTCACAGGGGTACTTCATGAATCTCTCCCGTCAGTCTGCGTTTCTGTACGTGTAACCCCCTATCGTTGCTAGGAAACGGCCAGGTAAAAATGTTACCGCGGCAAAGGATACACACACAACAATAGAAGAATTGTTGGATGCATCGTTTTCTATGCGGTCCATGTCGTATCAAATGAAAGTTGGACATTAGTTCTTCTCAGAACTTCTTGTTATTTACATGATTCGGCGTTCTTATAGCGGTGGTTTTGAAGGACACTGTTTTCTATGTTACAACGGCACGTGCTCCTGTGAAAATCAACCGATGTTTCCGTTTCGGTTTTCAGGGCCGAAGAGCAAGCCGAGCATGAAACCTGCATGAAGCAGGCAGCAAGCAGCGCTTCTTGTTGACTTTCGCCGGTCTACAGGGCATTACATCCCAGAAGATAAAACTCTTAATTTTTTTATTTGGTTGCATGCCGATCACAGTGGCCGCGTGGTCTAAGGTATGAACTGTCTTTGTCCGCCGTGGCTTCGAATCCCCCTCGAGGCATGGATATCTGTTTGCTTTTATTCTTGTTTATGCTGTCCTGTGTGCGACGGGCTGATCCCCGCGCAAGGAGTCCTACCGACTGTTTATAGTGTCACGTGTCCGGGGTTTCGTGACTTATAATAACGGTTCTGGGTTGCGCTTTCCTTTCTTGACTACATGCTGCTTCCATGTTAATTTGCTGGCTGTAGTCATACCTAGGTATTTTATTTCTGCTTTGCGTGGTATTTGGCTATCATTGATGTATATGTCAGGTGTCGGCTTTTTTCGTAGGGTGAAAGTTATGTAGCAAGTCTTGTTTTCATTTATTCTGATACGCCACTTCTCGAACCAATTTTGTAGTGAACTAAGGTGATGCTGAAGGTCTGTTGCTGCTCCTGCTGGGTCTTTGTTAGCTGACAATATAGCTATATCATCGGCAAATGTTCCAAGAGTTATATTTGAGGAAGTGGGTAGGTCAGATGTAAATAAAGTGTATAAAGTTGGACCAAGGACACCGCCCTGTGGCACGCCAGCCCGTAAGTAATTTGCCTACACTTCCATTTATGGAGGTATTGAGAACAAACAAAATGATATTCCCTAATAGCCCCAAGTTCCTATACCTAAACAGTTGCTGTGCCAGTGAGGCAGAGCCATGCGTGGTTTAGACGGACACGTCACGTCAGTCCAGTGAACATGAGGAGGCCTCGGAGTTCTGCACGTGAAGCTGACCTATCAATTTCATTTAGTTTCTTCACGAGCGCGCAACTTCACAATTTATCGTAACAATAATTTGGAAAGCCTGAGGAAACACAGGAGAAATATCTTGTGTAATGGTAGCCTAAATACCTTGCCTGTACGGTACAGCAGCCCAGCTCACCACACGGTTGAACCGCAGAGCAGTGACGGGCTTACACATCTCACTGCAACGGCACTTCTGCAGGAAACGTTTGGTTCCTGAATACTGCGCCTTACATGCACAGCTTTTCTTGATTTTATTACGAATCTGCTCCGTGTGAATTAAGAAGCTGGGAATGGACCTGGAATTGTTGACGTAGTAAGCTTTTGTTTTAATTAGAGGAGATAAATGAAATATTCATATATTTATGCCTGTATGGAAATTGTATTCACTGTGCAAAACTGTGCGTGGAATAATTAGTGTAGTGCGAACTGAACGGGCGCAATGACGCTAAACGTTTATTTCTAAAAATATTTATTGCTATTGTGACACGTTACGTTACGTCCATCACCGCGACAACCGCTGCAATCGGAACGGACACTTCCACGGCAACGAATACGTGGAAATTATGGAGTTCCCGCAGCGACAGATCGTAGCAACGAATTGTCGTTGAGTAACAGCGGATGAGACGAAACGCGTTACCGGTGTATTCTATGAAGAGCGTTCACGTAACAACGGATTGCTGAACAGCGGTAACGGAAGCCTGAGGAATGGTGTCTGGTATCCGGTCCGCATAACCCCTATATAAGCAGAATATGGAGTATTGAGAAGAGACAGTAAAATATGGTCGCGAGTCTCAAGGGACTCGGACCCGAGAAAGACTGCGCTGGCAAGGGACAGCAGCTTATATAGAAGACAGACCCGTCCTCTCGTCAGAGAGGGCGCCCCACAAAAGCAAGACCGTAAATGTCAAATAGTAATAAATATCTGGTCATGAGCCCAAGATGGAGCTCGACACCAGGACTTACTGACTGACTGACCGTCAGTCACAATGTGACTTGGACTTGGGAAGAGACAGTCTTGGGACAGGCGCCGCCAGAGACAGTTGAGATCCAACCACGGCCAAGGATAGTTGAGACGTCGTATTAGAGTATAGGGCCAGAAGTCAAGTGACACTGCAAGTGATAATAATTGTAAGGTGTATAAGTGTGAGTGTTCAATAAAGATTCGCTAAATCCGAGACCCATTTGAAGTTATTTGTCGCGTGACATACCCAACACGTGACAATACTTAGTATAAGTACTGAATGTCTGGCAATAAAATGATTCTCTTCAATATAAAATTTATTACAGAAAATAAGCATCAGGAAATTAAGACCGCCTAAGAATAATTGTCATAAATTATCATCTATTACACGTTTATCAAAATGAACATGTATCGACAAAAAATAGCAGGAGAAAAATGTTAACTTGAAGTTAACGGTTGCCTCAGTTTAATTGCCTGATACTTAGCTATATTATTACGTGAATAAGTAATGTCATTTTTACGGAGCGTGTCTATTGAATTTTAATCTGAGGGGAATAATTTCTCGAAAGATCGCTTCATTTCTCATACTATTCTAATTATCTGAGAAGTAAAACATCTGAAAAGAATTATGATTGCAAATTCATTTAAAAATATACGTTAGATCTAGTAGGAGTATAGGACATCAGATGGGATTGAGGTGGCACCGAACCAGCAGGACATCAGGCACATTTCCATGGAAAGGGGAATGAAAATCATGAATTAGGTACAGGTTTTTTCGTACATAAGACAATCGTATCAGCAGTTAAGAGGGTAGAGTTCATTTGTGATAGGATGTCATGCGTAATACTAAGAGGTCGCTGGTGTGACATCATTGTTCTGAATGTTCATGCCCCAACGGAAGATAAAATTTATGCCATAAAGCACAGGTCTTACGAGGAACTAGATCATGTATTTGATAACTTCCCGAAGTACCATATTGAAAATGTTGTTAGGAGATTTCAATGCCAAAGTAGGGAGGGAAGACATTTTCAAACCAACAATTGAGAATGAGAGTTTTGCATGAAATTAGTAATGATAATGGAGATAGATTAGTAAACCTTGCCAAATCAAAAAATTTTACTGTTAAAAGAACAATCTTTCAACATCGTAACATCCATAAATGTATTTGGACATCTCCTGATGGGAAGACACAACCAACTGGATCACATTTTGATAGATAGGAGACGGCACTCAAGTATACTGGATGTCCGATCATTCAGAGGAACAGACTGTGATACTGCCCACTATCTGGTAGTGGCAACGGTTAGGGAAAGACTGGCAATGAGCAAACAAACAACGCACAGAGTTCATATGGAGAGGTTCAACCTCAAGAAATTAAACGAGGTAGAAGGTAAAGAGCAGTATCGTGTTGAAATCTCAAATAGGTTCGCGGCCTTAGAAAACTTAGACACTGAGGTGGATGTCAATAGAGCTTGGGAAACTATTAGAGAGAATATCAACATTTCGGCCAAGGAGAGTCTAGGCTATTATGAACTGAAGAAGCATAAGCCATTTTCGCATAGTGGGGGGTGGAGTCCAGCTGGGCTCACTCGGCACGGAGGCCACTGAAAGCATAAGCCATAGTTTGATGGAAGATGCTCAGAAATTTTAGACCAAAGGAAACAAGCCAAATTGTAGTGTAGGATCCACGTGAAATAAATGGGGCTAATCTGAACAATATAAGACGTTAAACCAGCAGGCATTTCGGGAACAAAAAGAGGGAATATCTGAAAGGCAAATTTGACGAGCTTGCAATGAACAGTAAGAACAAGAACATTAGAAACTTGTATAGAGGAATAAATGACTTTAAGAAGGGTTACCAGCCTAGCAGTAACTTAGTGAAGGATGAGAATGGTGATCTGCATGCAGATTCCCACAACATTTTGAATAAGTGGAGGAACTACTTCTCTCAGTTATTGAATGTACATAGGGTCAGTGATGTTAGGCAGACAGAAATCGATACAGCTGAGCCGTTAGTACATCATCCTAGCCCTTTTGACTTTGAAAGTGCTGTTGCAAAATTGAAAATGTATGATCGCCAGGTTGTAATCAAATTCCAGCAGAACTTATTCAAGCGGGGGGCGAAATATTACATTCTAAGATCTATAAGCTAATTACTTCTAGTTGGCATAAGGAAAAATTGCCTGATCCATGGATCCATGATCCATGGTACAATAATTATTGTACCAGTTCACAAGAAGGGTGATAAAACTGACTGTACTAATTATCGGGGGATATCACTGCTATCAACTTCATATAAAATTTTGTCCAATATTCTTCTTTCAATTTTAAGTCCATATATAGATGAAATTATTGGGGATCATCAGTGTGGGTTTCGACGTAACCGATCAACTACAGATCAGATCTTTTGCATACGTCAGATATTGGAGGAAAAATGGGAGTACGATGAGACTGTACATCAGCTATTCATAGACTTCAAGAAAGCCTATGATTCAGTTAGGAGGGAAGTATTGTACAATATTCTAATAGAGTTTGGGATACCCATGAAACTAGTTAGGTTGATTAAAATATGTTTAAACGAAACGTATAGTAAAGTCCGTGTAGGTAAACATTTGTCGGATAAAATTTCCTATCCAGAATGGTCTAAAACAAGGAGATGCTTTATCGCCACTGCTTTTCAACTTTGCTTTAGAATATGCAATTAGGAAGGTCCAGGAAAACCAGGTGGGACTGAAATTACGAGTACACGGGACACATCAGCTGTTACTCTATGCTAGTGAAGTGAATCTACTGGGTCATACTATAAATAACATAAAGGAGAACACACACTCTTTAATTGGCACTAGTAAGGAGGCTGTTATAGAAGCAAAAAAAGAGAAAATTAAAATTTATGTTGCTGTCTCGTCACCAAAACGCAGGAAAAAATCATGACATATAAATAGGTAATAGATGTTTTGAAAATGTGGCACACTTCAGATATTTTGGAACGACTACAACAAATCGAAACCTGATGGGTGTGAAACATGGTCTCTGACATTAAGGTAGGGACATAGACTGAGGGTGTTTGAGAACAGAGTGCTGAGGAGAATATTTGGACCGAATAGAGATGAAGTGACAGGAGGTTGGAGAAAACTGCATAATGAGGAGCTTCATAACTTGTACTCTTCTCCAGGTATAATTAGAATGATCAAGTCAAGGAAACTGAGATGGGCAAGGGATATAGCACGAATGGGGGAGAAGAGGAATGAATATTTGATATTGGTGGGAAAACCAGAAGGAAAGAGACCACCGGGAAGACCAAGACGTACGCGGATGGACAATATTAAAATAAATTTTAGAGAGACAGGAAAGGATGGTATGGATTGAATTGATCTGGCTCAGGATAGGGACCAGTGAAGGGCTCTTGTGAACACGGTAATGAACCTTCGGGTTCCATAAAATGATGTGACATTCTTGAGTAGCTACACAATTGGTGGCTTCTCAAGAAGGACTCAGTTCCATGAGTGAGTGAGTGAATTTGATTTTTATGCGTAATTTCAAAATTAACTCAAGTTATTCCTGCAATACATATTAAATAAACCATCTTTTATTCTTTTACATGAATTCGTAAAATGTATTAATTTTATACACTTGTTGATCTGCCCAGAAGCAGAATAATAGTATTCCACAAATAAAAGGAAATCTCAGAATAGCTGCCGGCAACTTTGGGTGAGAAGTTGTTTTAGGGCATTAAATTATTGAATTGCAGAAAAGTTGCAGATGTAAAAATATATCTCGTGGACAATGTTATAAAATTAATATGCCATTGCTCTGGATAAGAAATCTGACTGATTTCGTTATCTGTTAAAATTACCCATGGCTACTACAATTCACGGCCCAAATAACCAAAATTAATATTAATTTTTGTTGTACAAATATATCAAATTATTTTGCATGACGTTGAAGCTTCTTCGGATTACCTTTGCGATTAACATTGACCTTCCGGGTCTGGTCATGTGGGATTTGTGGTGGACAAAGTGGCGCTGGGGCAGGTTTTCTCCGAGTACTTCGGTTTCCCCTGCCAATCATCGTTCCACCAATTGCTCCACAATCACCCTCAACTATCATCTGGGTCTGGTACAATAGGCCGGAAGTGGCCGCATTAGAAAGGACTTAGTCCCACCCCACTAGCAATAAAAAAAACATTGACCCTAATATCCTTGGATATGCAAGAAGCAAGCTAAAGGCTTATCATAACCGTGAATACTTCAAAATTACAAATATTACACGTGTGACTGCAGAGAAGTAATCTATTAAATCTACACAAAATATCGCCCTTCTCAGTAGGATATCTTATGTAGATAATTGACCTTGAATTGGTGATCGTGACCTTGGAGAAATATTGACTTTTCCCAAGTCTTACATGACATTGAACAACCCTAAATAACACGTCCCCTGTTACGATTAACTGAAAAGCAGTATTTCATTAAATATTCATTCAAAACACCACTCATCATATTTTCTTGTGAAAAATGTTGTCCTTGAACTAGCATTCATGACCTTGAATACACATTGGTCTTAATAAAGGTTTAAAATTGAGCTTATAGTAATAAATAACATTTTCTGTTGCGTGTTATTGCTTGGAGGTTTTTCACTAACTCTTTCTGGAAATCCCCATACTTATGGTCTTGTGTAGAAAATTGACCTTGAACTTAAGTTCGTTGCCTTAGAATCCTAGTATGTAGACTAAAGACCTTTCATTACATCGATCAACACGGAAAGTACATATTCTGTTATATGTGACTGCGGGGAAGGCTTTTCTTAACGATATCTAAGTATAAATCACCACATACTGTAGATAGTTCGTGACCTTGGAAACAGTAAATATGCAAAAGTTTTTTTTTATAAATCTAGCAATTTTAAATAATAAATATTCTGATAATAGACTGCAGGAACCCGTTTTAAGTGTGCATATAAACATTATTCTTCATAGAAACGTGTGCAGAACATTGACCTTGAATTGGTACCTGTGACCTTCGAAACTCAATGAAGTGGCTAAAGGCTTTTGGTGGCATTGAGAAATTATGGTTAACGCATTTTCTCTCCCTTATGATTACGAACAAACCCATATTCGGTTGCAAGTACATACAAACCCGGTCCCTGCGCTGGAATCGTAGGCCTAAATTCCGCCTGCGTGCCGGTCAAATTGCAGCGCGACAGGCGCGCCGACTCGGCCGCTTTCCAGCGGAACAGTCGACCAGCCACGTTACGTTCTAATCATTGGCCCTCACGCAACCACTCGTGCACCTCTATGTCCTTCGATACACCTTCTTATTCTCTGAAATGTCTTTTTTCAATTTTTATTTAAATTCAGACAAAATAAGGCGGCTGTTTGTATCTTTTAACATAAATACAATTCCATTTTCATGATATTAATTCAGTTTACTAACAATCTATTGCCCTTTCAGTTGTTCAGTCATTCATCCAGCGACTTACATATGCATCCGTCTCCTCGAGCATTCATTCATAATTTATTCATTCATTTATTCTTCATTCATACATCTATGAAGCTATAACTCAAAGAATCATTCAGCAACTTGACCGAGGACAGACTTTTCACGACGTTGCATATTATGACTGCAATTTTCTGTGTTATGACGCCTTCTAGTTTATTACCAGCTTTTCGGAAAGATCTCCTGCCTCCATCTACTGGGTAGGAGCATTAGATCCAAGCAGCAGATTCCCCCGAAAACTTGTTACTACAGGAGACCACAATCTTATTTCAGTTTTTTACTGCTGTTCTTAAATAGGCCTCTTTGACTTTCCTAAATAACAAATTCCATGTAGCTGAGATCTTCTGGAGAAACCGGCAGTTGCTCAGCCACTCAAATTCCAAGTATTTATGGGGCCCAAAGGTTCATTAGCGTATTCAGAATGCCCCTCTTGAGCCACATGAATCCAGTCCATGTCCCTTCCTGCTTCTCTTAAGATCTGTTTAAGTAATATTCACTCGTTTACGTCTAGGTCTTGCTAGCAGTGGCTTTCCTTCCTTTTTTCTTACGAAACCCTTCCATGCACTGCTCTTCTATCACATGCGTACTACATGGCTTGCCAGTTTCATCACCCTAGACTTGATGACAGGATGCGTAGTTCCCGTCATGCAGCGTTCTCCAGCCCCGCATCCTTCTGGGATCCAAATATATTCTTCGGTGTCTGCTTTTCAAATATCCACAGTTAGTGCCCATGTTCTGGGGCCCCCCTGGAAAGTGAGATGTGACGATTTTTGCACCGCTGTCATTGTGAAGAAATATTAATTTGGTGTCGGTATTCTTATTATTATTTGCATATGAATTGGAAGCACTGAGTGGTTATGGAACAGCTGAACATTAAAATTTACGCAATGCTATTGATTACAGGCGTCTGTCCTGTGCTGAATGACCGTTAAGAATATCCTGTTGAGACTACCGTTGTAAAGTGACGGCAGAGTATAAAGAATTACGATGTTGTCGGTTGCTTAATGAGTTTAATTTTGTCCTAACACTATTGGTTGTGTGCAACCGTCTACACGTCAGATATATGAAACTGAAGCCAATACAATCGAAGCTTCTGTAGAGGCATAATATGATCCTTCCACAATTAGGCGGTGATGTTTCTTACTCTGAAGATACTGTACGTCGCTGTGGATGATGCTGGAGCCGTCTGCAGTGCAGTTGGGCGTGACGGTAACACTGTACTTGGGTTCAAATCTAGGCTAAGTTATCTGCTACTATCACTAAGATTATCTTTATTTCCTGATTGAGGATGTCTTGCTTATCCTCTTCCTCTACAGGCTAATACCGAGAGAGGCCATGGTCACCTTCGAAACTCTTATCTATCTGCATTGGTACAGTTGAAACTGCGTCGTGAAATAGCGTCAAAATCATCCGCATTATTCATCAAACCATTGACACAGTTAGATGGGAGAGACAGCACTACACCACACAACGTTTGCATACTCATATCTCCTTCTTCTTCTCATCGTCTTTATTCTTCTCGCTCATCACGATCTTCTTTGCTTAAACTATATTCTACAATTTCCCTTTTTTTTCTCAGAATTATTAAGGGTGAAAAGAAAGAAAGAGAAGGAAAAGGGAAAAGAAAGAAACCATATATTGTGACGTATAGACCCATTGCTAGGCAACGACTGGGTAAATGCATTCTTACGGTAGCCAACGCTCTCAAAAATAGGACATCTGTTGCTAGCCAACGGATCAGTAAACACACCTCGTTAACAATAGAGGCTGTGTTTTCTATGTAGCCCGTGCAAAGTAGTTATAAAGGAATGTTCGGCAGTATAGAAGAGTAGTCGAGTCGAGTCGAGTCGAGACGCCAGTCTGCCAGGATATGAGCTTGGGAGTAGAGGAGTTCACTTTCCACGGCAGCTGAATGCGATTCGAGTTATGCGTTTCTATCGTAAGAAGGGCAATGAGAAGTCAAGTTGCGCTTCCAGATGAGCCGTGTGAAAACAGTGTAACAGTGTCATATCAGCACTGTTTCAGACGGAGACTGTTACAAGACAGCCATCAGCTGGCTATACTTCCCTGGAACACTTGCAACTAATTCCAGAAAGGCCATACTGAAACAAAACACCTCTTCAACTGCATGACTCGCTCACCCGCTCAGAAAATGACGTTTTAACAATCATCAGATTACCGGAAGAACCTAGTTTTGCCAGCAAGGGACATTCAGAGTACCAAAGTGCAAGGAGCGCAAGTGGAATCTGTATAGACCGCTGTAGTTTTCCAGTCATGTTTTTGTTTTTGTTTTGTTCTTCTTATTACGGGACCGTAACTGAAAATTAATGTTTCATATGTATGTGAAATATGTATAAATTCTTCACGAATTGAGGGATGTAGTTGAGGAAATATGTAGAAGAATAAGAAATTTGGTCTATTACTCTCCTAATAAGCTACTAAATTAATCTGGTCTTTCAGTGGTTTCGAGAACAAAAAGCCAAATTTGGTATAAAATATGTTAATTAACCAGATAATGTCTACTGCGAAAGAGCGAGAAAATACAATTTAATATTAAATAGTTTACACTAATATTTCATATATTGTAGTTTACTCTAACATTTAATTTATTAGTATCTGTTCATCAAAAAAAATCCGTGGCCTGTAGTCCACAAGCGAACTATACCCACCGAGCGACCGCTGCTTGTCGGCGAAGTTAGTGCCAACTTTAGCGGATAGAGGGTGTCACGTGTTCAGCGCAACGGATCCCCACGGCCGTTAATCTCGGTTTTCTAGAGTATCTGTTCATAGTTGTGCAAATTGTGTTGCGTGGAATGTATCTGATAAGGAACATCACTGTTAAACCTATATATGAGATCCTCACTTTCACGACATGTTATGCACAGAATTCTTTAATATATGATAAACACAGAAAATAAAGAAGGATAGTTAACTGAAGCTCTGTATCGGAAGGTAAAATAGCACTGTACAAGCACACACTTAGGTCGCAATTGCACAAGATACGCACTGTAAGTTATACAACTTTAAAAGACAGAAAAAGAAACGTAAGCCGAAATCTAAACAAAAGACCACGGAAATCTGATACCAGCTCGAATTTCGAAGAATTTGTTTGCAGTTTTTCGCATATTTTACGTTTCATACAAGGTGAGTCGAATAAAATAATTAAAACTAGCAGACACTTCCCTTTATATCAGCCACATTCAGAAAAAAGAATAGACCCAGAGAATTTCCTATGCAAAAATACGTACAATCAAGAATTATATTGTGATCTCGGTGCAGAAGAAAGTTGTCGTCGTGTCATCCCCAGATCATCCAGTGTAGTTTATCTCAGCAGTCCGGTTGCATACTAACTTCTTTGGTGCTTTTAAGCTAATAGACTTCATGTTGACATGACACTCACTATGCAAAATATCGCCTTATCGCAGGTAAAGTCGTGTAATCTGGCACGTATTTTCTGACGTTTCGGCCAAACGTACTGCACACTGCTGCTTGCTTACTTGCCAGGTTTCTTCTGTGACGCCAAAGATAGAGGTAGTACGAGTATTCTCCTCCGAAACGTCGTAAACTTAAGCCAGATTTCGTGGAGTAACATCCCAGGTAGCAGTACTCGTTTTCCTCCAGGCGCAAACATTTAAGAACCTAACAGACTGACTAACTGACTGACTAACTAACTAACAAACTAACTAACAATAAGAAGCTGCCAGTTGCGCAGTGACTCATTGTTTTCCCATCAAAATCTTACATCATTCCTTTTCTCTACCATGCATGCCACACTCCCTGCCCATGTTATCTTCCTTGGCTTGATCATTCTATACATACTTGCTCAAGAGTATAAGTTATGAAGTTCTCTCCAACCCCCTGTCACTTCATCCCTCTTCGGTTTAAACCCTGTTCTCAAACATCCTCAGTCTGTGTTCTTCCCTTACTGTAAGAGACAAAGTTTCACACCCATACAGAACCAACGGCAAACTTATAGTCTTGTGTATTCTAACTTTTATGTTTTTAGACAGAAGGTGAGAAGACAGAAGGTTCTGGATTGAATGTAGCAAGCATTACCCGAGTTCAATCTTGTATTTAATTTCCTCTTGAATCAAATTTTGTTTCGTTACTGTAGTTCCCAAATACTTATTTGTGACACGTTTTCAAAGGATATATTAACTGTCTTCATGTTATTAGCTCTCCGTGCATTGTGATGACGAGATTGCAACATGTAATTAGCTTTCTTTGCGTTTACTTCTGTACCAACCTCCTTACTAGCTTCAATTAGAGATTATGTGTTTTTCTTTATGGTATCTCCCAGTAGATTCATAACATCAGCATAGACCAGCAGCAGATGTGTCCAATTTAATATCAGTGCCACGTGGTTTTTGTGGACTTTCCTAATGGCATATTCTGAAGCAAAGCTAAAAAGCAGTGGCGATAAAGCATCTCCCTGTTTTAGGCCATTTTGGTTAGGAAACGCATCAGACAAATACTCGTATTTCCCTTTATGGACTCTACTGCAGGTTTCCCTTAAGCACTAATTAATCAGCCTAACTAATTTCATTGGTAACCCAGATTCTATGAGAATATTGCACAATACTTCTCTCCTAACTGAATCGTAGAGCCCTTTGAAGTCTATAAATAGCTTATGTACTGTCTCATTGGACTCCAATTTTTTATACTATCTGACAAACACAGAAGATTTGATCAGTATCTGATCTATTACATCGAAACCCACACTGATGATCCACAATAACTTCATCTATATATTGGCTTGACCTTGAAGAAGGATACTGGATAAAATTTTGTATGAAAGAAGTATTATGTTTTTGGGCACTATCCATCGTCTTGTCTATTTTCTAAAAACCGTTCTGTTTCTTTATAAAAACACAACGGTTTTTAGAAAATAGACAACAAGACGATGGGTAATGTCCAAGAACATAATACTTGTAGCAATAGACCATCGTCGCAAACTTTTAGATCTTATTTTATTTGAAGTGGATAACAGTGATATCCGAAGATAATTACTGCAGCCGGTTGTATCGTCCTTCTTGTTAACTGGCACAATAACACACTCCTTCCTATGATCAGGCAGTTCTTTCTTAATCAAAATGAGTTCATGAAAATATGGATCTAGGGTCGTGATATTTTCTCTCCCCCCTGAATCAGTTCTGTATCAATTTAAGAGCCCATGAAATTGTAAGTCCTGTGGGGCTGCTAGTCGCTTCCTCTGGTCCTGTGTTTGTCCTTGCTACTTAAGCTTTTCCGGATAAGGAGGGCCTGCCAGTAACTATACAACCGCCAAAGTTACCCCCCACTTAATCGGGGCACACAGTGAAGAGCTCGTGTCCCTGCAGGCAGGAAAATATTGATATTGCCCAGAAATATTGAGCACAGAATTAGTAATTAATATTGAAAATTCTTTGTTTTAAATTGATGTTGCCTGAACGAATTTTCTTTTTCTCTACAAAATCTACCGCATCATAAAAAATATTTTAAATTATTCCTTGTCCCTAAGCGTCATGACATGGAGCGCCGAACAAGCAAATTCCATGTAATCTTCATATTCGCGATGATCTGCTTTGTGTTCTGGCCGTTTATACCCAGAAGAGTCTCCGTTACTCACTGGGCAGCCGAAGAGGCTGGCAGGAGGACCTCACGTCTAGACGTGAGGAGGAAGAGAGAACTCCCTGTCTTTCCTAGGAATCAAACACCGCTCATACAATCCGTAGCCAATCACTTTCCTGACTGGCTCGTCACTTATGTCAGGACAATATATAAAGTAAAAAACTAAAGCTATCCCTGTACCAGGCCGTGAAGGCCCATAGGGTTGTGAAACATTGAGGGTCCCACATTATCTAGACAATCGGCTCAAAGATGGCGGTAAGGTTGTCAGCCTTACGCGCCGGCCGCGCTTTGCTCCCCAGGAAAATTATTTAATTAATTCTTGGTACTCATTTCTGTTAGTGGCTGAGTAAACCCCAGGGACTAGTGCGGCTATGTTCACAGCCTGACCGGAATATTTGTTTTCAGAGATATAAATCACAAGTTTATATATATATAAACTTGTGATTTATATCTCTGAAAATAAGTATTCCGGTCAGTCTGTGAACATTTCTATCTCCTACTCACATTCCCAAATTCAGCCCTTTTTACCGGCTATCTTGACTGATTTCACTTGTCTTCTCCGTGTCTACAGGAAAATGATTTGATATTAACTTGGAATGTGAACACAAACTCTTATTTTCACATTCTTTCAAATCACAGTTTGTAATCTTGTTATTTGACTATCGGCGCCGTGTGAATTGTGCAGCCGAAATGGCGTCTGTTGATATCGCTTGCAGAACTGTGCGGATTATGTTAGGGCTTCCTTGCGCGGTGATGCCATGTGTTTACTCGATTCGTACCTTGTTCGGTATGATTAAAGTATTTTCTCATCCTCTTTTTACACGCTTATCGAGGTTTATCAACCTGTTTATCGTTTCTGTACATTTCATAATCGGACTATTATCATATCTAATAGGTACTCCAATATAGAAATATACTACCTCGTAAGCACCAGCAGATAACACTGCCAGCAGAATAATGTATGTTTGTGAAACTTCATTGACCGCCTCTGTGGTCTAGTGGTCAGAGTGCCTTTTTACAGATCCAGAGGTCCGGGTTCGATTCCCGGCGCTACCAGATTCTCTGAGCCTCATGAGGATAATTGAGGAGCTATTTCAAGGAAATAGCGGATCTAGTCTAGATAACCGAGATTATCGGCCGTGGGGATCCGTTGCGCTGACCACGCGATACCCTCTATCCGCAAAATTTGTCACTAACTTCGCCGACAAGCGGCGGTCGCTCGGTCAGTATAGTTTGCTTGCGGACTAAAACCACGGAATTTGTTTTGTTTTGTAAAACTTCATTTGCATCGTACTCTGTAGGATTTTCATGTGTCAGTTTGATAGCAGAATATTGGTGGGTCCCACCTAAATGACTTCTTCATGATCATGATTGCTATATAGGACTTACTTATAGTGTATGTCACCACATATTCATTTAGTTGCATGATTCTTTCCTTGTCTGGGACCACTCGAGACATCTAGGTACAGATCGGAGAAACGTACCGAAGTGCAACATAAACATTTGGTTCGAGGATGTTGATAAGTCACGTGCCTTAATGTAGAACACACATAATTCCGACCACATTGTGCCTGACGGTTTTCGGGTTCCATAAAACCGGATTATTTTCGCGAAATGAGGAACCTTTGGTTTCTACGTTAATTGGTTTCTTAGTTAGTCAGTTTTGTTTTGTGATTGGTTTCGGTAATAATTTTCAGAACTTTAAACTCGGAATTACCTGTACGGTTAGATATACACGTGAAGAGAAAATTGATTACTAGCTCGAAAAATTTTGGCGATGAATTTGAAATTCCCATTTTATGAAGGTCTAATGCAAAATGAAGCTCTCCCATAAATTTTTAAAGTAATTAATTACTTTTGGTAAATTAATTATCTTCAAGAATGCAGTCTTCTGGGATTTGGCACCGTGTATATGTGGTGTTAACCGACGTNCTTCACTTTTACACGTATTATACGAAACAGTTCTCGGCCCTCAAGGAACTTTGCTTTCAAATCCATCCTTAGATTTAAGTTTCCTTAGTCTGTCATTATGAAGAATACTGTTTTCTGGCCAGTTACGCTATCTACTCGTATTCCAATGGATATTTGCAGGTAAGTATCACATTCTAGAAGACATTCTGAGGTCCTCGGAATTTTTAACCTTATAGATTAGGCGTACGTTTGAAATTTACACGATTGATAACCTTCATGTCTTGTCTTCAGCGACTTGTGGTCAGTATACCCAAATTCAAAGTATGCTGACAGCGCAGTTTTACGGTTTTATATAAGAAATTTGATCCTATTATGCAGTTTCGTAGGATTATTAATTATTTACAAAATGGAATTAAAATTCTGGTCTACAGCCAGCTCATTCTTCTTGAAGCTCTCAGAAACCTAATTCTTGCAGTAGGGGGGCGATTCGTTTTACTATTATCATTGCAACAATATGAATAGAATTCCATGTCCAGCTGACTGAATTTGTAAGGCTTTCCTTGAAAAGCTGATAATCACACAGTGAGTCAAGATATCCGCATTAACAAGGGTCCTGAAGCAGTTAAATACAACCTATTTCATAGCCCCTCGTTAACTAAGACTCATTTTAATATTAACCTTGCATCTGAACATAGGTCTCCAAAATATCTCCCCGTAATGTTTTCCTACAGAAATTAGTCACACATTTCTCATTTCCCCGAGTCCCTATAAGTGCTAAGACCGCCTCTGTGGTCCAGTAGTCAGAGTTATTGCCTACAGATCCAAAGGTCCGGGTTCGATTCCCGGCGCTACCAGATTTTCTGAGAATTAGTGGGACTGGAACGGGGTCCACTCAGCCTCGTGAAGATAATTGAGGAGCTACTTGAATGGAAAGGTAGCGGCTCCGGTCTAGAAAAGTGAAATTAGCGGCCGTGGGGATTTGTTATGCTGACCACGCGACACCCTCTATCCGCTAAATTTGTCATTAATTTCGCCGACAAGCGGCGGTCGCTCGGTAGGTATAGTTCGCTTGCGGAATAAAGCCACGGAATTTTTCTTCTATAAGTGCTAATGTCCCGCCCATCATGTCCTCCATTTTGTTTAACCGTCATTAAGTGAAGGGTACTAACTGTAAATTTCTTTTTCATGAACGTTTCTCTGTTCTTCCTCGCGTCCACTTTGTAGGATCCAAACATTCTTTGTGAACCCTCTGTTCTCAAGCTTCCTCAGCCTTATTCTTATAGAAACCTGTTGTTATTAACCTGCAAATCCCGATTGATTAAAAGAACGAGATAACACGTTCGGACTTGGCATTCTGTTTGGCAATGTGTTCTTGTGTCCCGTTACCAGTGTCAGTGCAGAATATTGTCTGCCCTCTTCACCAAAACCGATGTTGTGGCAGTTGCAGGCACCTCCTAAAACCCATGCTGATGATGTCTGCTCGTGTCTAAATGGCCATATTCAAGGAACTTCCATCAAACATAATTCTGTGTGCATTCCTTATTTCTCTCATCTCACTGTAGATTCTAATATTCTCGTTTGTACCACTTCAACAAGAATCCCATTAAAGTGATCTGTATAATTCACGAAGGTTCACGCGGTAGCATAGTTGGTTGAGGCACTATGCTACAAGCCGTAAGGTCGCGGGTTCAAGCCCCGATGAGGTCACTGGATTTTTTATCAATTGACCTAATCCTTCCAGCCACAGTATGGCCGTGGGGTCGACTCAGCCTCTAACAGAAATGAGTACCAGGAATATTGTTGGGGCTTAACCGCGGCCGGCGCGTAGGGCTGACAACCTTGCCGCCATCTATGGGCCGATTGTCTTGAAAATGTGGGAAGCTCAATATCTCACAACCCTATGGGCCTCCACGGCCTATTACAGGGATACCTTTACTTTTTATAATTCACGAAACTCCTGTCTATGTAATACATTACCTGTCCCTTTTACACCAAACTTGTTATGTTCAAACGATCTCCTGAGCTCTTTATTTTCTAGCATTTGTAGTTAGTGTTATTTCATGAAAGCAAGAAATTTGTTTTCATTACAATACACTTGTAGTTGTAATTGTGCTTGTTGTAGTTGTAAATCGTACTTGCATCGTATTCATTTTGTGAAGTGTGTCCTTATTGCTTTAGAATGATCAAGTCAAGGAGGATGAGGTGGGCAGGGCATGTAGCACGAATGGGGCAGAAGAGGAATGCATACAGGATGTTGGTGGGAAAGCCTGAAGGAACTCTTTCCTTCAGGCTTCCACTTGGAAGACCAAGGCGTAGGTGGGCGAACAGTATTCAAATGGATGTTAGAGAGATAGGATGGGATGGTATGGATTGGATTGATCTGGCTCGGAATAGGGACCAGTGGAAGACACGGTAATGAACCTTCGGTTTCCATAAAATGGTGGGAAATTCTTGAGTGGCTGCACAATTAGCGGCTTCTCAAGAAGGGTTCAGCTCCATGAGTAAGTTAGTAGGTCTTTATTGCTTCTGTAGTTTTGTGTGCTGTCTTTGGTTTGAGCATGGTGTGTTATTTTGTGTGATGTGTGTTATTTGTATGTTGTGTCTTATCGTAGTATCACTGGCCATTTGCAGTTGAAATAAAATATCAATAAATAGAAAAACTATTTCTTCGGCCTTCAAATGCAATGGTTTGGAAAAATATGTCTCAGGAATAACTGTTTCGAAGTGAATAATAAAAAGACAATATCTGATCATTCCATATTTTTTCGTATATTCCTCTACCGTTAGACATGGTCTGCCAGTTCTTATAAGACACAGGCCTATATGGGAGGATCAGTCCCAAGCAGGGTTCCCACTTCATGGTGATAGTGTATATAGCTCAGTCATGCTTCAAATAACTGTTAGACTGAGAATTGCTTAACGAATGGATTAGGGTTACACATGTGCTTTAGAACTCTAATGTCGTTACATTCTGAGACTGGTACTGACAGTCGGTAGTAACACCATCCCACTGAATCTCCTTTATTTTTCGTGTAAGTTTGCATGACCAACATGACAGCTTCACCTTGTATTTGAACAGCACACAATCACAGCTTTTGTTATCCCTCTCTTCCGAATGTACCTGAAATTTGTTGAAACGTGTTATAGAAATCGCAGGCCAGTATGTAGCCTTATGTTCAGATTCAACACGAGTGGAGAAGAGTGGGCATAGAAGTAGTCCATAAAAACTTCCATCCCTCTAGCGGATGTTACGTCACACTAACTCAACTGGTAAAGACCTCATAGATACCGACATCGCGTGGATTCACTTTCAGTATTCGCGCTGAAGCACTCAGAACGTGGGACCTGGGTAGAGTCCATTATTTTGACTTAGATTTCATGTCAGTTTTTCAGTTTCTTTTGGCGATTTTTGAAACGATGTCTTGTATGCTTAATGCATAATTCATCTCGGTTATAATTGTCTTCTTTATGGAAACCTAAGCCTTATATAACGCGATTAATGGGCTGTGCAGAGTGGCAAATTGTCTGGCTAGCAATGTTTTTGCAACCGGTTGAAATGCCGGGCAGTTTATTCTTATGCGTGTTTCCCTAGTCCCTTCAGCCATATTCCTGAACATGGTCTCAAAACAGACGAAGATCTTTCTCACAGTGTTTCTGATGCATTGTTATTCGTCATATCTTATTCGACATAGTTAAACAAGGTCTTGTGAAAGTCACATCGAAACTACTTTGAACGTTGTATTCTAACTACTACACCAGTAGATCATGGGGCTCTGCATTCGATTCCTGCTGCTGTCGCTGGTATCGATTGTAAAATCAACGAATATGTCATTATAACGTGACATGATATGTGACAAAGACTTCTGAAATGTTGCCATAGACAATGGGAAATGCCAATATATATGCAATACATGCTTACATACTTCCGTGCAACTTCACAGATTGTGATGTTGATCCATGCTCTCATGTAGATTCACATGTTTCGGCCACACAGGATCATCATCAAGTTCATATGATTTTCGTAAATTTCTTTACTGTACAGTAATACTACAGACATGACGTTACACATAAACGTGGTACGATGTATTGCAAATAACGGAATAAGCAGTTTTAGAAATAGACGAAAAGATGCGAAGCCTTCATGGCAAAAATGCAGATCTCTGGAAACTCTGGTATGAGTGTCCAATTCTGGAATAAGTAGCCGTGGTGAGGGCCATCGGGGTCCCTGTCGACTGCCCTGATTAACAATCTGTGCTCCCAAACATTTCAAACGGCGTACGTGTTGCATGGAAAATGGAGGGCCAGGACCTTTATGCCCCTGTTTCGCTATCACCCGCCCACCATTTCCCCTTCACTGCGATATATCCGCCGCCGCCATCAATGGACTTGCCCTCTTTTCCCCTCCCAACGCCGGCCCCCACCATTTCCACCCACACAATATCATGAATTAACCCCTTCCTTTTCAATTGAGTACAATAATCTGTCATATCTCAATTGCTAATGAAAGAATCCTATAAATCTAGTTTCGAATCTCAAATAATATGCAGAAGGGGTTGAATATACGGAAGGGTGCCAATATGGCCATATAATATGTATTACGTATACCATGTGGGTTCGCAGGGACAGGAAAATCTAGAAAAGCGAAGGCGGTTTTCAGTTTTACCGAGCAGAGAACGATTTCTGGGCGGAGCCAAATTTTGTCTGAAAACTGCTCTTTCCTTCTGACAGCAGCCTCGGCTGCCATGAATGAACAGTAATGGCGGCACGAGGGGGAAGGGCGATGGGAAAGCGCGGTGAGGGAGGGGAACGACCAAGTCGAGGTCTCAGTGGAGAGCGCATGCGCAAACCGCTCCCTGTACCAGGGCTTGCTCTCTCTGCTTGCAGAAAGATAGCCAAGGTTTTCCAAACTGGAAAGTGGTTGACGTCCGTATATGTTTCGTTATTACACATGAGTATCTGTTAATGTTCTGTTATGTTGGAAGTGCAGTGGCTGTCGCGAGTGTGAGAAGAGAGACCAGTGTTTGTGTTGTGTGAATTGTTCAGGATCAACGGCTGGCTCTTTTAGGAATGAAACTCTTGTGACTTGGCTTGGGGTTTTGGGGAGCGAGAGAGAGAAATGCTGCTCTTCTCTGCTGTTCAGTGCCTCCTACACTCGAACTAGCTTCTAGCGACGGATCATGGCGGCCGTATGGCCTCACCAGCAGTACAGTGCTGAGTTCGTCGTATACTTGAATTTAGTGAATCTGTGAGCATCGTTTGATGTATAAGACTTCTCCGTTGCATTCAGTGGAGTGTTTATTGTTATCAGCCCCTTTCCGTATTGTTGACGATCATACTATTTGTAAATTGTATGGTGCATAGGAAGTGGTTTACGTGAGTTTCTCATGCTTTACACACATACAGAGAAGGATAAACTCATATTCGTCAGTATCCTTGAAGATAGTGAGTGTTCGTTTGGGTGCTGCTGTTTTTACAGATCTCTATTTAAAACTTCGAGATCCCCATAATATTTCTCTTTTAGTTATTTTTGGGCGGTGTTCCACGGTTTATTTTTGTGATTGAAGAAAGGTGCACGCATCTTGGTGTTTTAACATTAAAACAGAAACGAAAGTTCTTACTAGTGGGTACAGTAAAATTACAAAGGACAGTCATAAAAGGAAAGCGGCTCGTGGATTGAGTGCCGTTCGTGTTTTCAGAGTTTCGTTCTTGAAGAGAGGAACTTTTATCAGCCTGCTTGCCCCCACAGAACGCCAATAAATAAAAGTAAGTAAAGTGTATCATCTGATGTAGCTTTATGTATGTTTAGTGCATAACATTGCGGAGTATTGATTGTTTGATTAATTGTACTGTATCACTTGTGACATGCTTCGTCAATGAAAATGGGAATTTAGGTCACATGGATTGTGAAAGTTGCAACGAGCCCATTCATTCATTCTACCGCCTGTTCATTCAGGTACACGTTATCGTATCGTATCGTTTCGATTTATGTTTGAAACGGTAAGGACTAAGTTGTTTATTTCTGTCCACTTTTTATTGAACAGCAGAATATGTTGAGGATATGTGATGAAATGAATGCCATGGCCGGCAACATGGCTTCCCTTACCACTTGAATAATACACAAACTATCTTGTGTTGAGTCTACTAATACAGTTACAGTGGGCATCATGTGGTATTTCATACTTTCAGAAATACATAACTACCGTTAAGAGTTTTCTGTAGCTTGTGAAAATGATTTCTTTTGTGAAGGAACGGAAAAGTTTAATATTATGTGGATTAGATTGCCCCATAAAGTGCTGAGGCACCTACTTTTGAGCCAGTGGTAAAATTTGCCTTAAAATTGTTTTATAAGCCGTAAACAAAATGACATCATTAGTGGCATTGTGAATAGCATGACAGAAGCGTGTTGTATTTATCTCGGATTGCTCACAGTTTGAATGAGGACTGAAACACCAGTATGTCTCTCAGGTCAACATTCTCCGCTCCGATAGTAAGGATCATTTTGTCCATGTGCCAAGAACGAAACGACTTGGCTTGCAGTATGAGCTCCACACTCCCAAGGCTTCTAGAGGCCAATGTTACACGATGCGAATAACATACCACTCGAGTTGTATTGCACTTTTTGAGGTATATTTTTAACTGCCATTGACTGTGATAGTTGTCACGGCTCTATTCATATCTCTCGGCCGAGATTTCACTCCGAAATTCGGATTATAGATGTTGTTTACCCAGAGTGGGCTGATACAATTTGATTACTTTGTTTTCGCTGTGCATAGAATGTGTAATTACATTTAGTGTTCAGCGTTAATGTGTATAATTGGAAACAGGGCACTGTTGCGGTGCTCGCAAACAGTAAGAAATTTGTGACATTTCTGTGCATATAGGCCCGAAGGCTGTACACAATACAGCTTCACTCTGAGGTCACTCCAGTACATCTTTGAACAACTGTAAAGCCAGCATATGTGTTCCGTACCTGTTGACCAACCCCAAGCCCCTTGCTACGTTATAAAACATACAATCAGTAGCCTTACTTGTGTCGAAATGCCCTCGTGAGAAATGTGAACAGTAAAAAAATTACCCCGGCACAAAATTCAGGATGTTATAGTGCCCGGCAGAAAAAAAAATGTATTCACAACCCTAAACCTTCCAGCCGCACTATGGCCCTGGGGTTGCTTCAGTCTCTTAACAGAAATGAGTACCAGGAATATTCCTGGGGGGTAAAGAGCGGCCGGCGCGAAAGGCTGACAACCTTACCGCCATCTGTGAGACAATTGTCTAGATAATGTGGGAACCTCAACATCTCACAACCCTATGGGCCTCCACGGCCTGGTAAGGGGATACATTTACTTTTACTTTTTACTTACAACCCTAAATAAATTTAGGACGAAAAGAACTGGATGAAATCGGTGCTAGGTTTGAACAGTACACATCGAAATCCTGTGGATGCCTTGCAGAAGAGACAGGGTTTATAATTTCCGGTTTCAGGTTGCGAGTTTCCTCGAATTCTGGTAAGAGATACAAGGAATGCCTGAGTAATAGCAGGGTCATTTCCGGAATTTGCTCTGGTCTTGGTTGGTTTTCTGATTTCGAACGCGTGCAGTGCTAGATGATTGCATAAGTAGCCTGTTCCTCTCCCGTCCGAGTTTTTTGGGCCCCCTCAGGCGATCTCCCAATATTGTTGTCTTCTGGATTCTCTGAGAATTGAGGCGGCAGGTTTTCCGTAACGTTGGTACATATTTACCAAATAACACGGGGGGCATATCCCAGAAGACATTTATTCTCGGTGGCACTGCCATGAGAACAACAGAACTGGAACGATTTATGTTACAAAGTTTTGCAACATTTGACTTTACAGAACTATTAGGCTTATTTTGGACTCTATCCATCGTCCGGTATGTAGGAGACAAAAAATCACAACGTTTCGGAGACGAGCTGTCTCCGTACTCAGGTGGATGGGGCAGGATAAACCTACTCAGTTGGGCCCGTTAGAAAGAGCTATTCTCAAATCACTGGTCTAGTTTATCCTGCCCATCAACCTGAGGACGGAGACAGATCCAGTCTCCGAAACGTCGTTTTTTTGTCTCCTATATACCGGACGATGGATAGAGTCCAAAATAAGCCAAGTAGTTCTGTACAGCATACGGCATTGTCAGAATCCTTTCAAGTCTAACATTTGACTTGGTTCATCCTGGTTTGTCACACCAGTAACAGTAAAACAAAGTCCACGCCATAGCTCAAGCGGTTAGTCGCTGGCTTCCCATCGCGGCGGCCCGGGTTCGATCCCGGGTCTGGTCAAGTGGGATTTGTGGTGGACAGTGGCGCTGGGGCAGGTTTTCTCCGAGTACTTCGGTTTCCCCTGCCAATCTTCATTCCACCAATTGCTCCACAATCACCCTCACCTATCATCTGGGGCTGGTACAATAGACCAGAAGTGGCCGCAGTACAAGGGACCTAGTCCCACCCCACTAGCAATAAAAACACTATAACAACACAGCACGGCCCAGACTAAAGATTCCTATTCCTTCAAACAACGGAACCACGGCGCGGTATACACTCGTCTTCCTTTAAAGAGAGGCAGTATAAAGGACATGAACCGAATTGGTTCTAGATTTTAACAACGTTTTTAAACTATACATGTAAATGGACTAATTATAATAATCTGTGAATTTTCTAATAAATTAATGCATTTCGCTGTAATTGTTAAAGGCTAGTAGTATTTTATATTCATGACATTGTAATAGTAGTTTCCGTGTGTATTGATATGCCCTTCTGAAGATGGTCGCTCCGGCCGAAACATGTATAGAATGAAAGATAAAAAAAATTATCAATCTCACTGGGCGGCGTTAATAATCCTTTTGCAACATTTATATGCGTACCTGTTTTGAAATAGCCATCCAATGATAAGTAAAACTATTGAAAATCTAGTTGTCTCTTGATTGTTTCGCGTTGTTCTGGCCGTGCTCTATAGTATGTTTATGTACGTTTGATCACTGTGATAGTCTTTTTTTTATATATTTTTCAAGATAAACATCGTCGGTTATGGCATGAACGTGAAACTAGGGCCCATGTTGTTGCTTCCTGTCTTGATTCCATTGGTTTCAGAATTTTAATTATTTTGTTAAAATGGGACCAACATTTTATATAGGCCTCTTTAGGCCGGTAGGCCATATTTCTTTTTCCGACGAATATATTTTTTTTTTGCGATCTTTAAAGTCCGTAACACGACGGCTTTCGGATATTTCGGATCTTTATGGAAATTCCCGAACGAAACGACGTGGTTTGATGACGTTTGTCGTAGAGAATGTACAAGTTGATCTCATTAGAAGTGGCTGTAAGGGCCGTGCCATTCTCAAGTTGTTTGACCCCGTATTCTCCTCTTAAACCCATCAGCAGTCCATGTTATTGTATTTATGGTGGACGAAATTGAATTGGACAGCGATATTTTGTTTTTCTCTTTCACTTGTTCTGATATTTCATGTGTAAACCGTCCATTTCCATCTCTCAAATCGCGACTTTGGCCCTCAGCTCCCTAGTCCCACTTGAGCAGATGTAGATAAGGGACGGTTTCTTGCCTTGAACTCCGAAATGTACTTGACAGTTAACTCTTTGGTACAGACTGCTAGTTAAGAATTTGACAGTGTTTTTATGCTAGTGGTGTGGGACTAAGTCCCTTGTACTGCGGCCACTTCTGGCCTATTGTACCAGCCCCAGATGATAGGTGAGGGTGATTGTGGAGCAGTTTGTGGAATGAAGATTGGCAAGGAAAACCGAAGTACTCGGAGAAAACCTGCCCCAGCGCCACTTTGTCCACCACAAATCCCACTTGACCAGACCCGGGATCGAATCCGGGCCGCCGGGTGGGAAGCCAGCGACTAACCGCTTGAGCTATGGCGCAGCCAATTTGACAGTTACTGTCCTAGAGAATGTATTTTTGTGCAGGATTTCTGGTGTATCCTTTTTAAGTATACTTCGAAGAGGAAAAAAAAAAGCATTTCCGAGAGAGTATGCATATTTCAGACAATGTATGCAATATGTTGAATGCGACTAAATCCTGTAACAACCCAACAAGTTAAATACAGTGCGTACAATCAAGTGCGCGCCGCGGCTGCAATTTGCCGTGAGTCATACCACCGCAGAACGGATGCAGTCGCGGGGAGGAGTTGCAACTCCTCCCGCGACTGCATCCGTTCTGCGGTGGTATGACTCACGGCAAATTGCAGCCGCGGCGCGCACTTGATTGTACGCACTGTATAAACATACAACAAAGAACAAGTAAGTGTGAATATATAATTGCTCACTCCGAAAAGGCAGGATACTTGAAGTAAGCTTATAAATTCGAGGAAACTTCCTTTGCCAACTCTGATTTGATGCTACAAGCCCGTTCTGATGTTTCGAACTTTTCAAACTGATCATACCGTCTACTTCTGAGTCGTCCTACTTATCTCTCAACTTCAGAATTACAGAAATATGCTAATTATGATAGTTTAGTATCGTGTAAGCCGATCACAATGACCGCTCGAACACTGGGATCGTGATTTCGAATCCTACCCATAGCATGAATGTCTGTTTATTCTTTGTGTTAGGTAGCGGCGTTGCAACGGGCTGATCCCCCATCCTGCGGACTGTCTTAGATTAAGAAACTGAAGTGAAACGAAGCGTTTCACGGATGCGCTGATCTCCAAGTGGGAGTAACAGGAATACAAGAAGAATCGTGTAATCTATTTTCATGCGGTTTCCAATTTAACTTTATATTCCGTTACCTGTTATGCCCTATGTTAGTGTGCAGTAAATCAAGCATCCTGTCTCGTAGAGTTACTCCGAGCGGTGACCTACGAAATCTCATACGTGCAATTTAAGTTCTTCCGTTTAGCCCCGTAACTAGGGTGACCGTATTTTTGGAAAGAAATCTGGGACACAGGTTAAGCAGAGAGGGAGAGTGCGAGAGATGGAATTGGGGGGGGGGGAATGGCACATTTGCATGCTGGTCCTCTTCCTTGAAATAAAAGAGCACGAAAAAAGCTCGTCTCTCAGTCACATTGTAATCCTGTCAATTCGTTAGCTACTCTAAACACAGAAGTGGCAGTCGCTCTACGTTGTTATTGTCTTCAGAAGTATAAATTAAAACTTGCTGCTCTGAGTTCTAAAGAAATTACAAATAAGCGTTGCACTTTTTGACTGAACTGACTAATAAAATAGTCTTTCAGAGACCCATATATTTCTGTAAGCCCTCCATATACCTAGATATAACGACATACAACGAATATTGTATTGTGCTTCATCACAGATGTGCTATAGTTCAGTAGCACTAACTGCTGCAACTCCTCTTAAAAGCTTATCACAGGTTCACAGTTGTGGACTATGCGTACATCCTCTGCATTGTGTCTTTCAGTTCTGTAATACTGTGGACTTTCCTCGACGCAGTGCCCAAATTCTGTATATTTCATGCTTGAATAGTTGGTATACCTTTCTTGGTCTAATCACTAATATTCCAGCGTTCCTGGTGTAATGTCATAAATACTGAATAACAGTGCGCACAGATAGTGATATGGAAATTCCTCATTTAGTGTTTCCCAGAAAACACGTTTCACAGATTTTACAGGAAACATCACAAAACTGAAGAGCCTGCTGACTCCAGTCGGTCTCGCAGCGCACTTCCACGGCAGTAAGGCGCCAGGAACAGTTCAGTAATGCACATGCTCGCCAGCAGTGTGCAGTGAAAGTCTATGGACTGCAGGCTGTTTTAGAACAGGGGGGAAAGGTTCGTTATAAAAGTGAAGCATGAATGAATGTAAAATCCGGGACATTTATTCAGTTGTTAATTAGCCGGTCGGGATTTGTAGCGAAACCGGGACGTTAGCCTACCCATAATCAAATTCACTTGTAAAACATAAACTTGGTGTAGCTCCTGGTTTATGTAGTAGTAATAGCACTTTTGTTTTAGAATAGTTTTTCATTACTCCATTTACTCAGTCATATACGCGTGCGTAATCTTTCTCGTATGTCCTTTCAGTTGATTTTATATCCAGTGTATTTAATTTCGGATACTTGTTTAGTAATATTTGGATGCCAGTGTTTGCCTTTTCTTTCCAGATTTTGCAACTCAGGTACGGATTTAGTGCCATAACGGCCCTGTAAATTGCCTTATGTTGCTGCAAGCAAAAGTTGGTCATCGCCATGTCGAATGAGAGATTCCTTTTTGTTTAAAAAGTAAGGCTATCCCTATAACAGGCCTTGAAGGCCCATGGGGTTGTGAGACGTTGAGGTTCCCACATTATCTAGACAATCGGCTCAAAGATGGGGTAAGGTCAGCCTTATGCGCTGGCCGCGCTTTGCTCCCCAGGAAAATTATTTAATTAATTCCTGGTACTCATTTCTGTTAGAGGGTGAGTCGACCCCAGGGCCAAAGTACGGCAGGAAGGATTAGGTAGATTGAAAAAACCTAATGACCTCATTGGGACTTGAACCGGCGACGTTCCGGCTTGTAGCATAGTGCCTCAACCAACTAATATCGTGTGTTATGTTTTGTTCTGTAAGGCTCTTATTTTGATATATATATGTATACTACGTATGTTAAATAAGACCTGATTATTTTATCATTGGTGCGATTCCGTATTAATTTTAATTTATTTGTTCAGCAACTTCTGGTTCCAATTATTCCATATAATTGTGGAGTATTAAAATCGCCGTACTGTTTCATGTTGGTCCGCAAGAGGTTTCCTTATAGCCTTAAATATTTCATTAAATATTTGTTTTCAGAGTTCTTAAGTATTTTTGGATCAGTCGTCACAGAATACAGCGCCAAGTGTTAAGACCCTCTCTGCTAATATAAGCAGTATAATTTATCTTCATAATGCTCTGTATTTAAACAACAGCGGTTCTCATGTACCTCTGTTTGAACTGTGAGCCACTGATATGCTGGAATTTCCGTGATCGATTCTTGGCTTGTCTAGCCAGTGCTGTTAACTTTTTGCCAAATTTGGTTTAGGAACCTATTCAATAGCGGTTCCTGAACCCCAGCAGACACCACACACAACACAACAGCACAGAATATTAGATACGCATTAGCGTGTTAAGGGGTCCATTTCGGTGACGTGTTGGTTTTGAAATTCCAGCTGTTCACATAAATTCACAAGTAAAGTGAATTGGTATGTTAGACCTGTAATACCAGAATCCTTCTTGGAGAAGGAAGGGTGGGGGGTCGTGGGGTTAAGCCCATAAATCTCCCCACTATAAACATCATACAGCATTGTTCATAAGAATGTAAGGATGTTTGGTGGATTATTTGAGAGCGCACCGCAAATCATTCTGCCAGTCCGGCGGTAAAGGGGACAGACTCCTCGCATCAGCATTTTCCGATGGCGTTCGGACCCGCAGCGCAGCCGACAAGCCCATAGGCAGTCACAAACAAAACCAACCCGGATCACAGCGGATACCGGAAATTGGACCCCTATTATTACGCACGCTTTCCTTGCGGTTCTGTAAAATGTTCACTTTCACGCGTTGTGAAGTTCGTTGTCGGAATTGGAGCAAACTTGAAATCAGAAAATTTAAACTTAAACCTCCATTTCCCGTGCAAGGCGTCTAAGGGATTTCCGAGGGCAGTATGCAAGCCTTGCATCGATCTCGCTAAGTTTCTCTTAGTGAACACTCAACGTGTTGATTCTTACATCCGTCAGTGATCCTTGGTGTCGACACATGTTTACGATTGTACGTTTTTTTCCCGTTTGGACTGTAACATCCGGATATTTATATCGGGACCTTCTCCTTACTTCTCATACACAGAGACATCGGACATGAACACTCGTTGCTCCAATATGTAACTCACATCTGGCGTTTTGACACGGAAATTAACATGATTCATGACTCCTTACCGCGCAGGACAAACACAGTACGAGTAGCAAAGTGAGGAACGAATTTAAGGGTGCACCGGTACATAACACATAGGCAAACTCCAAGATTCCTGTCCAGTGACCTGTTGCGGCGATAATGAAGGGAAATTGTAATGTGTATAGGCCGTTGGTATGCGACCATGTCACGAGTTTGACTGTGCGCAAACCGATCTGACGCGCCTTGAGCTCCCGCCTGAATGACGGAAGGATTTGCGGCAGGCTCTCATTAGCCTTCTGTGCAAAAACATATAAATTTAAATGTTCCAACTAGCGAACTGCCAATAGGCGAATCCTGCTGAAAGTTGAACAGATCTTGTCTCTGATACCAGCTATAACGCATGCATTGTGAACAGTTAATTAAACCTGTATATAGCTCATTAATTGCTGAGAACAGTGCGGATCGGAAGTAGGGAGCAGTATTTATACGTAGCTGTACAAAAACAGGAATGAAGAGAGTTGGTTGTTTAACGACGCACTCCGACTTCTCATGTTCATTTACACAATTTAAGAATCAAGTGTTGTAAAGCGAAAGAGCAGCGTAGAAAGGAAACGTACCAGATTGGTTATTATTTCTGATATATTTTGGTAAATACTTGTTATGTAAATTATTATTGTTGTAGGCTTGTATCTTAATGCCTTAATTTTATGTTATGCATATCATATAAAACGTCATCACAACAAATGTATACTCGCTTTTGATGTTTACAATCCGGTCCATAAAACCGAGATTAACGGCCGTGGGGATCCGTTGCGCTGACCACGCGACACCCTCTATCCGCTAAAGTTCGCACTAACTTCGTCGACAAGCGGCGGTCGCTCGGTCTGTATAGTTCGCTTGCGACTAAAAGCTACGGAGTTATTGTTTACAGTTAAACCTTTATTTTGCTATATGTTTCGGTCACACAGGACCATCATGAGGTAATTAATATTATATAGTCTAGTCATTGAATTACTAATATGGATCCATACTAGTGCAACGTGTCACATGATAACAGTAATTCAAGGACTAGATGTGTTTCATAATAACTGCCAGATGATGTTCCTGTGTGACCGAATCATATAGCAAAATAAAGGTTTGATTGTAAACATGAAAAGCGAGTATACATTTGTTGTGGGGACGGTTTAACATAACTAATATATATATATATATATATATATATGTGTGTATGTGTGTGTTTGAAACACACAACAGGATGCACATTATGAAGATAATGATGCATGTCCATAAATATTTTGTAGGTTTGGAAAACTGATAAAATCTGTGGTAGAAATTCGTGTAATTTTAGGGGGTTTATTGAACCGATAGAGACCAAAAACAAAATTCTGCGGAATTAGTTTATTATCCCACACACAAAATTTCAGGAGAACTGCTGAAATTATGGTGCGCTTTCGGGAACTACTTCTCATTATGCTCTCATTTCATTAGCTTCATGGAAAGAATGCATGCAATTAAAATAAATTTCTCAGTCGCATTCACATACACAAGGCCCCATGACAAAACGGAAAGGGAGTGGGAGGACTGATTAACCAAATTCATGGATCAGAGTACTTCTTAAATAGTAGCTAATAGTTGCTTAGCTGGTCTAGAAGTTACCCACCCTTTATGAAACCCGAAATGTAATTACCACACTCGCTAGTGCACCTGCCCCGAGACAGTTGGATGCAGTCCACGCCCTCACACCCGGTATAACCGCGACTTCAAAGTACATTTATTGTCTTCCCATACGTGTTCAGGTCTGCAGCGTGATATCTTGCATTACGCAAACATTTATCATTCTGTGTACTACTTCGGGTCACTGTGCTACAAGCCGGAAGGTCGCGGTTCGATTCCAGATGAGGTCATTGGATTTTTTAGTTGACCTAATCCTTCCAGCGCCGGTCACGGTAGCCGAGCGGTCTAAGGCATGCACTGTCGTCGCTCGCTCGGAAGCCGGGATCGTGGGTTCGAATCCCAGTCAGGGCATGGATGTTTGTATACAGGGAGAGGCCTTGCGACGAGCTGATCACCCGCCCAGGGAGTCCTACTGAATGTGTAAGATGTAGAGAACCGAAGTGAAAAACGGAGAGTTTCATGGAGGTAGGCCTAGGCCCAAATGAGGGCTGTAGCGCCAATTAAAAAAATCCTTCTAGCCGCGCTATGGCCCTGGGAACAACTCATCATCTAACAGAAATGAATACCACGAATCTTTCTTGGGATAAAGGACGGCCGGAGCGTAAGGGTGGCAACCTCACCGCCATCTGTGAGACGATTGTCTAGAAAATCTGGGAGCCTCGACGTCTCACAACGTTTGCGCTTCCACGGCCCGATAGAGGGATAGCTTAATCGTTGTACCACATGTAGTGCTTCTCTTTCCTCATATGATGACCCCAGTATCAGGTTAACAAGTACAAACGCGAAGCTCCTCCTTACGTGAGTACCTCCATCTTGATGTTACTTCCTATGGCAGAGCCTGCTATTGCCCTCAGCTTCCTGTGTTCAAAAGCCTTGACGTATGTTATTCTCTGAATGCGAAAGTCCAGTTTTACGGGGATGCTAAAGAACAGGTAAAATTGTTTCATATTTTAGTGTTTGTCATTTTATTTACGTTGTATACCGAAAATAATCGATGCTGAATTGAATGACAGCAGTTCTTAGGCCGCATGCGCAGGGCAGTTGTTTATATATTACATTTGCATGAAATGTTAGATGAAGTAGCCGGATAACTGCGGTTAGGTTACCAAAAGGACCCCTGACGGACCCCGGTGGCTCCCTCTCCCAGGCTGTAACAGCTAGAGAGTGAAGCTAAGTGCTTGTGTTAAGGCTTCAAACGAATCATTTATCAGGGGAACATCAACTGGTTTCTGTGTACGAAACAAGAATGTACATAGGCTTATAGTCACGATCTTCCATTTTGATTAACATAATTTACTTTTGTGCAACGGGATCTATTATGTTTCCATTTAATATGTACGTTTCTGGGGAAACATATGATTATTCCTATACTAAGCATTCCATTTGGTTGCATTGTGTCATTTCAGAAGGTCAGCAGTCTGTACCATTGAAAATTATTGAAATGAAAGAAGTTGTACCAGTGTAAAGGGATTTTTTTCTCTCTGCATGACGTGAACCTGCAAAAATAGGCAAATTAAAGCTGTCTTTCTTGCAATACCTTGTACTAATCTGTTCTAAATAATAATTGAAATCGGGCCATTTGTTACAATGGATGAAATAATCCCCCCTCCCAATTTCTTGTAGCAAGTTCCCGTAAAATTAAAGCAAGTCATGGTTTTTTGTGTGGTGGGTTGCGTCTTTTACGGACCTGTTCCATTGAAAAGAGTGAAATGTGGTTAATGGCTGCAGAGTATTGAATCTCTGCCCATGATGAGGTACGTTTCGCAGAAACGCCTCTTGTGTACGGGTGTATATGAGAGTTGGCATTCAGAAGATACCGCAGAAACGTGTGGAGCAAGCAATGTGTTGTTCTACTCAGTGAAAACTAAAGATTGAAATAAGATGTGTACTACACTATAATTTTCTATGTTTTGTGGTGGGTGTGAAACCTGGTCTCTCACGCTGAGAGGAAAAGCGTGGATTATTCGTTGGAACAGTGTGCTGGGTACAGTAATTCCACCTAAAAGAAATTAACAGGAGGGCGGAGAATATGACGATACGGAGTTTTACTCAGACGCTATTCTTGCTTCTCGCCTTCTTGTTTAATAAGAAAGGCCTCATGTTTTCCGGATTTCTGAATCTTGTTTATAGACATTTTAAAGGTATCTTTAGGCGGGAGATTGGCCTTTACTCACCCACGGTGATACGATAGAACAGACTTGTGATCATGCCCCTATAGGGATTCGAACATACGTTCCCATTGTCCGAGCGGTGGAAGATATTGCATACCTTAAATCGCGCTTCTGCCGTGGTTAGCAATTGGTCACTGTTATGAGTACTGTTGGATTAAGATGGATTGAAAAGGACGTTGCACGAATGAGGAATTAAGAATACATAGAAAATTTTGTTCGGAAAACCTCAAGGGAGGCGCCGTAGACCATAGGCAGATAGTATTTTGGCATAATTGCTCAAATCAAGAACTGTGGAGCCACAGAACCGTTGCTAGCGAAAGGCTCTGAAACAACATTCGTTTCTTGGCAACGGCTCGGTAAAAACGTTCCCGTTGCTACGGATACGCGTGCAGTAATGGAAGTACTGTTGGAATTATGTTTTCTAGCCGGTCCATGGAAGGGGCTTATAAGGAAGACAATTGGGGCAGCCGAGTCAATTATGTACACCAGTGTAACCCTCAAAAGGATTCTTTTGACAACATTGAAAGACTTGGCTTAATTTGTAATCTATTTTCATATAGCCCTACTCTGTGTAATGATGCAATGTTACGGACTAGCCGAAATTAGATTTCTCCCAGCATCAACAAATTAATATAGTGGTGGTTTGGGTTCTTACATAAAATGTGTACTGGGTCCGAAGTAAGTATTCTACCATCAGCTTGTGGATTTTATAAAATGTAACTGAAAGATGGGGACAAACTTTTGAAGTACGGGTTTCTCATGCCAAAGCAAGAAAAAGTCTCGATATCAGCATGTGTCCGGAAATATAAATTTGTTATACCTGAAAAAGTAGGGGAGACCGGGGCTAGTTGTTACATTTCTCTCCTTACGGTAGCCTCCTTTCCTTATTTTGAAAAAATTGAACTAGGCTAATGAGATCACCATGATGTCTGTGAACCCCCCCCCCCATCAACTTTTTGATGCCTGAACCAATCTGTATGAAACGTAGTATGTATATCATGGCACCTTACCCCATCTGAACGGCGTACTTCAGTACTATTATCCATTTATTGTATGAATGCGTTGGAACCACTTTGCAGGGCTCTAGACATGGGCTAAATTTCACGCATTCAGTACAAAAATGTTCTTCGTCTTCAGACGAGTCAACTCTTCGAACATTCTTTTTTAGTTGTTAGCTCATTGTGACTTCTCTTGGCCATCACTGAATAATCTGTTACATTTAACCGGCTGATCGCTAGCCTCTACTAACCCTCTAATGCAACCTTTACTGGAGTATCAGGTAAAACAGCACTCGCCCTTGATTTCAGTGCTTCTGCTTTGGGAAAAGGCCTGTTCTCAATAGAACATACATGGTGCAGATACGTTTCTGAAAATGCCTGTTTAGCCTGATGTTGAAGGCTGCGTTTGAAGTGTGAGGATCTGAGAGCCCACGATTTTTGAAGGTGTTTATTATTTTGAAGTGGACCGTCAGTCACGGCAGAAGGTGAGAAGTCTTCCTCAATAAACATGATTGCTTTAACGGCCGGATTCCTTTTACCAAAAATCCAGATTTTGGTGCGAGTGTATTTGGCAGCGACTGGTTCACTATGGATGGAGATAACGTAAATTATCGTAGTGTCCCAGGATGGCTTCTTGACCATGAGTAAGACCAGCTGTTCACAAACTTCATGAAAGTTCCATAAGTGGACCTGTATAAGAGTTTCAGTGTGAGTGGTATGCGGTGGGAAGGATAATAACACGGTTCTATTTTCCTTGGCAGTGTTAAGTACTGTTACAGAAAGATGTGACTGATGATTGTCCAGCAGAAGTAATATAGATTTATCTATCTTAACCGTAATACGCTTTATGAGGAACTGCATGAACAATAGAAGATCATCTTCTGTCTTCCACGCTGACGTATTACGTCGAGGTTACGGAATGAAGACAGTATTCAAAGTGCTGGCAGTCCGTCCGACACAAAGGATTGACTTACATGAGATCCATGAGCTCAGTGCCGATGAATGAGAGGGGAGGAGGTCAAGGAGATTTGATATGTGTCTGCTCTATAGCTCAAACGTATTTATAGTCATGAAATAGAAAAAAAAACAGGATTGCCGGTATCACTGGAGCTCGTGCAGTCTTTCTTCATTGAACGGGAAGCAATTTCATTAAATGTCATCATCTAATTGTCCCGTGAACTCCCATCTCAGTGACTTAAAGGTGGTATTATGAAAGTTGTCACTTCTAAAATGAATTACAGAAGTGTTTAATATGAAAAATTTTTAATGCTAGTGGGGTGGGACTAAGTCCGTTGTACTGCGGCCACTTCTGGCCTGTTGTACCAGCCCCAGATGATGGGTGAGGCTGATTGTGGAGCAATTGGTGGAATGAAGATTGGCAGGGGACACCGAAGTACTAGGAGAAAACCTGCCCCAGCACCACTTTGTCCACCACAAATCCCACTTGTTCGAACCCGGGCCGCCGCGGTGGGAAGCCAGTGACTAACCACTTGAGCCGTGGCGCGGCCGTTTTATGAAACTTACTTCAACCCGCTTCTTCAAGTTTCTGTAGCGTCGTAAATTTCGCCAAGTATTTGCACGCTTCTTTAGATTGGAAGCTTTAGCGTAACTTCCTTTGCCGTCACCAGATACGTTTCTTTTTTCATGGTGCCACTTTTTGTTTTCCTGTTGTAGGTTGCCATAATTGCCACCTGTACAAAATCAGACGGCAGTATCACAGCGGGACATGCTGTTACAGTTTAATAACTAGCCCCTACCTGAATGTAACAAATTACCCCTTCATACGCATTTTTTCACAATGAATTACAGGCACAAAGACAAGTTAAAGACGAACGCATTGTAGTAAAATACTGGGATTTCAGTTGTGAAGACGCTACGAAACCCGTTCGACAAACTTAAATTATCTCGATGTTAGATGAAAGAAAGACAGAGGAATGGAAAAATTTGCTGGAAGCCAAAAAAAAGCACGTTTTCTTCCATCCACACAGGACGACTAACTGTAGAGCGACTACTCAGTGGGGGTAAGCAGAGGCCCAGTATGGCTTCCGCTTTGTAGATGGGAGGAGCCACAAGTAATGATGGTTCATTTTTAATTTGAATTTAACAACTAGCGCCGGTCGCCCGTAGTTTATAATAAGTGCTTAAAATGTCCTCCTTGAGATTCAATGCACGCGTCGACACATCTCATCATGGACCGTCACATCTGTTCAAAGATGCCGAGGCAGTTGCGGATAGTCTGACGGGCATTACAGTGCGACGGTGAAGTGCCTTTTCGTTGTCAACAGGAGCTGCATACCCAAGGGGTTTTAACTGTCTGCACACGTAAAAATCCTGAGGATTCAAATCTCCATCGGTCATGAGATGTGTTACTGAGAACATCTCCTCACCACCGATAAAACGTGCCGGAGCACCATCACGCATGTGCCTCTGGCTGTCGGTGGTACATCTTCCAGTAGCTTTGACAGATCATGCGAGAGGAAAACCCGGTGGTTGTTGTCTTTAAGCCGATGTGGCAAAACATGCTGGCCTACCAGACGGTGACCAACAATCTATCCCCACGGGAATGCTGACCTGCTGCTGATGTCTACAGAGTATTCTTTCAGCTGTAACCAAAAAACTAAATGTTTCCGTATACGTGTTGATATGGACATTTTTTATTGTTTTAGTATGTGTAACTCGTGCCCGAGGTTTGACCACGCCTTTCAGTTACACCATATATATTACGCACGATTTTAATGATTTTTTTTCGGCATGTCTTTAAGTTTTATTTTATAGCTTCTTTTTGTTGTGGTCTTTGTCGTCTTTTGGCATCTTTCTCATATCTCTCGCTGACGTTTGATGTTAACAGATTTGTCTGTTTCCCTGTTCAAGGTTTATTTACAGTTACTTATCATCATCATCATCACTGGCACGACAGCCCTTTGTGAGCCCTGGCCTTCCTCAGGATTGCTCGCCATTCTTCTCCATTCGATGCTACATTCCTCCAGTTCTTTACACCCAAATTATAGTGACTTATACGGAATTTAACTCTGCCTGGACGGGGTTCTTTTTTGTTCTTTCGTGGATTTTTTCTTAATTTTTACTGACAATTGTAACTTACCTCCCGCTGCTGAATTTGTATGTGAACAGAATGTAGTCTGCGCTCAGTATTTGTTCATAAGTGGTCGAACGAAGTGGGAACTTGTACCCGTACATCCCAACTCGCGCAGATGACAAGCAGCTTGAGTCTCCTTCCGGTGACAGAGCTGAATTCATGGGATATTGAGATTGGTGAAGAAATTTGTTGAGTACCGGAAGGTGATTTGCCGTAAGTGATTATTATACCACTGGTTTCTTCTTCATACGCTGATCACGGTCATGAGCTCGTACCAGGGTGTCATTTGGGGTGCACGAACTTGCTGACTGAATCTCAGCTCGAATGAGCACTTGCCACTCATTCGCATTGCTTGTCATGTCACTATTATTTATATTCATATGCTTCATTGCCCGGGCACGCGGTAGCGTAGTTTGTTGAGACACTGCTACAAGCCTGAAGGTCGCCGGTTCGATTCCCGATGAGGTTCCTGGATTTTTCAATTGACCTAATCCTTCCAGCCGCACTGTGGCCCTGGGGCCGACTCAGCCTCTAGCAGGAATGAGTACCAGGAATTTACCTGGGGATAAAGCGAGGCCAGCACTTAAGGCTGACAACCTCACCGCCATCCGTGAGCCGATTGTCTAGAAAATGTTGGAGCCACGATGTCTCACAACCCTATGGGCGTGCATGGCCTGTTATAGGGATGGCTTTTTTTTAATACTTCAATTCCGTCGAATAATTCGGTACGTAGATGTCGGTGTGAATTTACACAAATTATGTTGAATGTGGACTGCCTCTATGGTATAGTGGTCAGTTCCCGGCTACAGATCCCGAGGTCCCGGGTTCGGTTCTCGGCGCCACCAGATTTTCTAAGAAGTAATGGGTCTGGAACGGGGTCCACTCAGCCTTGTGAGGATAACTGAGGAGCTATTTCAAAGAAATAGGGGCTCCGGTCTAGAAAATCGATCCTTTGCACTGACCGCGCGACACCCCCTACCCGCTAAAGTTTGCACCATCTTGGCCGACAAGCGGCTGTCTGTCGCTCGGTTGGTATAGTTCGCTTGCGGACTAAAGCCACCGAGTTTTTTATGTTGAATGTAAATTAATACTTCATACGTTCCGATGGCAGTTCAAAATGCACCAAGTTCGAAAGTCTTATATGTATTAAATATAGAATTTGTGGAGACGTGCTGAAGTTACTCCGGCTTCCATCGGCCTCACAGCTTTGAGTTTTCCAGCTGAAGTTTTTCAGCCAGGTGCGTACCTATAAATTCAGTACATGTGGGCAGATAAGTCTGAACTGCAGCAACATCTGACTGGTTAATCAAATTAAGTAGCTGGTGCCCAGATCTCATAAAACCAATCTCATTCCTCCTCCTAACGATTGATCTTGACAACACGAACCTTTCATGTTTTCACATACTACTAATTGATAAACACGTCCAGTACTTTCAAAGGCTGGCAGTAAATTTTAAACCCATCCATTTCCAGAAAGTAATGACCCTTATCTTTCTTAAACATAATGCGTAGGGTCCATAATTGCGTTCATAACCAGCAGAATTAAGGATGAAAACTTCTTGTTGCTGTTAGACACGAAGTAATTACCCTTATAGTACAGTGTGGTATACATAGTGTATAGCACACCGGTGGATCCTGGAGGCTTACATGAAAATTTGCGCTAACTACATAATACGATAATTGCAAATAAAAAACCGGGCCTCAGGGTGGCACATATGCCGAAACATGTCCTAGACAGCAACTTCACGTACTGGAAATAGTGTTACGTTGAATAAAATAAATATTTTTTTCCTTGGCACTACAGCCCCAGTGGGCCTAGGCCTACCTCCATGAACTTCTCCGTTCACTTCGGTTTTTCTGGATCTTACACAGACGGTAATACTCCTTGGGCGGGTGATCAGCTCGTCGCAAAGCCTCTACCTGTACACAAACACAGAAAAACGCACACACACAAACTAAACATCGAATACGATAAATATTATCTACACGAAATAATTATCTTTCTAGTACATGGACGAATAAACCCTTCTATACATAGTTATCCGTAAATCTTCCGTGAACTAACCTAGACAGATATCCGGTTAAAGTGAAATAAACAGAGTAGTAAGTCAACGATTAAATTGCATGTGATAAGCGAATGTTGGGTTGGCACAGGACTCCCCCCTCACCCTACACTTGGTGACGGAAACAGAGTTTCCGAAACTTTGTGTGTTGTAGAAACTGAAGACAGTGGATGAACTCGAACGTAATGGTTCTAGTGACGGGTCTGTATCATCGTCAGAAGATGAGATGTCTTCGGAATCACGTCAGGGGATTCTTTTATTAGAGTAATGTAGGATACAAGTCTGTTAAATCCTCTTATTAAATTAATAGGTACGTCAATGGTATAATCTTCTGTATAAAGTTATTTTCGAGGAGTTAATTCTATTTCACGAGTTTTGACGGCCCGTAACCTTGTAACTGGCACTTGCATTGCCCCTTGCAACTCCGTTTCCTCTCATAAAACAACACAAAACGTGTTAAACCTTTAAGCGGATGTCTTAGTTTTAGAAACGTTGATTTCACATAGCTGCGTGAAGGAAGCACTTCCGGTGTGGCATGTATTACATAAACCTGAACACGTGAAAGGAACCGGAAGTTGTCAAGCCATCATTCTGAGCTCTTTAAAAAATGCGAACAACATAACAGACTCCGGAATCCAATGTCCGTCAGTTTCCGTCTGAAGTATGGGCCTTTCAGTACAGAAATACGTGTAAAACTCGTACATCATCAGTACCGAATGTTGGTTTTCAGTCAGCGCGTGCAACTTCCCTGCTTTTTGTCGTGATCTCTGTAAATGTTGCATTGTTTGGAAGTACCTGCATGCAAAGAAGGCAAGCACGCGAATCTGTGCGGTGGATTATAGGATTCTGAAACTCTCTTTTGATTCCGTTGTACAAATCAAAACCTGATTCAGGAGGAAATTAAGAGGAGATTGAACTCGGGTGATGCTTGCTACCATTCAGTCCAGAACCTTCCGTCTTCTCTTCTGCTGTCCAAAGACATAAAAATTAGAATATACAAAACTATAATTTTGCCTGTGAATCTGTATAGATGTGAAACTTGGCCTCTGACATTAAGGGAGGAACATAGACTGAGGATGTTTCAGAACAGGGTGTTGAGGAGAATATTTGGACCAAAGAGGGATGAAGTGACGGGAGGTCGGAGAAAACTGCATAATGAGGAGCTTCATAACCTGTACTCTTCTCCAAGTATTATTAGAATGATTAAGTCAAGGCATCTGAGGTGGGGATGGCATGTAGCACGAATGCGGAGAAGAAGAATGCGTATAGGGTATTGGTGGGAAGACCAATGCGTAGGTGGGTGGACAGTATAAAAAAGGATCTTAGAGAGCTAGGATGGGATGGGATTGATTGGATTGATCTGGCTCAGAATTGGGACTAGTGGAGGGCTCTTCACGGTAGCGAACCTTCGGGTTCCATAAAATGCTGGGAAATTCTTGAGTAGCTGCAGAATTGGCGGCTCTTCAAGAAGGGCTCAGCTCCACGAGTAATATAATGTAATATAATGAGTTGTTCTGTAATGCCAAGGGAAGGCCTCCATTTGAGGGTGCCTGAGAACAGGAACCCGAGGACCTAAGAAAGGGGAAACAGTAGGGGGCTGGAGAAAATTGGTTAATGCAGGAGAATGAAAAGGGCGGAATATATGTTACGCATAGGTGAAATGAGAGATGCTTGCAGAATTTTAACTGAAGACCAGGAACTAAGACAACGTGGGAGATACAGGTATAGATAATAGACGTATATTAAGACGGATCTCAGAGAAATAAGGCGTGAGAGTGCGGACTGGAGCCATCTGCTGAGTACAGGATCCGTTTTCGGTAATGAATTTTCGAAATTGTTATGTACTGTTATCATTTTCCCCACAGCCCTTCCATTGAACGCCGGGGACGGCGTAGATTTTGTCACGGCCACTGTTCATAATCCTGTGCCCTTTCCAGGCTCTCACATCATGCCATACTGTACAGTCTCTGCATTTGAAGTACAATCGTTAAACAGCTTACGATCAAACCAGACGGATCTTTTGTTGGGTCGTTTGCATCTAACATGAAAATTGCAGTATCCGGCTTAAAGATTCACAAAATGTCCATTTACCGGCCTGAACTTGGTTAACCATTGGAATTTATGCACATGGAAGTTGACGAGGTGAGAGATTGCCGTAAAATACACGTCTAAAAAATTTTATAAGAGAAATTTTAAGAGTACGAGCACGGCAGAGTTTGGAGGTGAAATTTACGTAAGAATTTTAATCCAACATTTGCTAGGCCATATCTCATTCGCTTTATTTGTTAACTGCATGATAATCAACAGCAGATGTGTACAAGAACGATTGTTCTTAGTTGCCCCTCGTTGAAGTATGGGATTCCGTCGAGTGCAGTGAACAGGGCTACGTTCTAATGTACTGAGTAGTGTCAGTGCGTTCTTCTTCAAATGTTATACCTTCTCTCCTTAAGAGGAAAATGACGCGCAGCAGTGAGGTCCGTTTTTGTGTTTCTTCCTGGAATTCTGAACGCGACAGATTTTCATGAAAGTTGAATCTAAGATTAAGAGCTCATCCCAAGTTTTTAAACTCTTCTGCTATCCCTGATAGTTCAGTGAGTATATTTATTATTGCTGTGCGCCGGGCTACTGGGATTTGATTCCCAGGGACAGATGGCTCTTTCTTCGTCACAACGTCGAGACAGGCTCTGGGGTCCATCTTTCCTCCTGTTCCATAGGTTTCAGTGACTCGTTCTCTGACGATAAAGTGACCGAGGCTTGAAACTGATCACTCATTTTTTATCTGCTGCCGAGGTTAAGAATACGTGGAGCTTTGCGTTCGTCTCCTGTGCCTTCATGGCATGGTCAGATTTGACTTTACTTTTAAATTCCAGGGAACCAACTGGTGGTGATGAGAAAGATAAAGGTCCTTCAAAGCGACATTGGCATTCAAAATTAGGGGATTCTCTCTTCGACGATAGGTTTTAAATTTTGTTTGTGGGGGTTGTGGAGCGAAGGCAATAGAAGTGGCAGCATGACGGCCATAATGATTATAAGCTAGCATTTAAAATTTAGAGTGAGCCAGGAGAGCTGTCGAAGGAAACTGTTGTCAAGCATAATAGTCCTGTGGCCGTGTTTAAAAAGAAACATGTTGTGTGGCCACTTAAGTTGTAACATAAAACTTGTTACATGTAAAATCTAACGGAGAAAATTGTTATTAATTTACAATCCGAAGCAAAAACTTTAGGAAAATGTAACCGATTGTTTTAATTTATAGCAGCTTAATGAACAGGAACACGCTCGCTGGACGTTTTCCTCAACTAACTGATGATTTTCTACGTCGGTTTGTTGTGGTACTTGTTTTTCAATAAATCAGGTTGAAAGGTTTCAGCCGTGTAGCGCCGACCGTAAACATCCGTGCAAAAATAGTCAGTGAATTACAGATAATACACAAAAAAATCATCTTAAGGCTAGGAAAATATTTTCAACGGGGAAAGAAACTTATTTTTTTTCTTAAATTCGCTTAGTGGGTGGTGGAAGCCAATTGGGTCCACTCGGCATGGCGGCCACTGATTGGCCTATTGTACCTGCCCCGGGTGATTATGATGATGGAGAATTTGGTTGAATGAAGATTGGCAGGGGAAACCGAAGTACTCGGAGAAAACCCGCCCCAGCGCCACTTTGTCAACCACAAATCCCACTTGACCAGACACGGGATCGAACCCGGTCCGCCGCGAATGGAAACCAGCGACTAACCGCTTGAGCTATGGCGTGGCCAAAAGGAAAAGACTTAATTATTAGCCACAGCCGCACTTAAGAATCACTGGTTTAAGGTAAAGATAGCGGAGGTTGTGAATTGTGGTAGAAATTTGACTGCGTCAAGGTAGCATAGTGGCCTGAATATTACGTTCTAATGGACGTCGGGGAAACGGCCGAGTCTGTCAGAAGCTGTTGTCCCAGAATTTGCCCGCAGAAGTTAGGGGTACTACGGAGGACTTCTAGACCGGGATCTTTCTTGTACGAATGATAGTGATAACCATTACGCGCGAATGAAATGTCCCTTGACAGTGACTTGCATATCATGCTGTAGTGGATTGCCGCTACAGTACGCTACTTTGAGGTGGTCAGCTCACAACATTAGTTTCAATTGGTGACAGTCTTTTTGTCCGAGACACGTTCTACAGTGTACGATTATAGTAACATGAAGACCAGTGGTACTGCGAAAATTACGTAATATCTGCTCAAGTCTGTGTAAAGTTAAAGGACAAGTTCTGGCAATAATCTGTGACTGCGGTTGCTTATTTCATATAGACAGGTTAGCAGGAATTGTTACACTTTATTGCCTACTCATGGAGCTGAGCCCTTCTGGAAGAGCCGCCAGTTGTGCAGCTACTCAAGAATTTCCCAGCATTTTATCGAACCCAAAGGTTCATTACCCTGTTCACAAGAGCCATCCACTGGTCCCTTTCCTGAGCCAGATCAATTCAATCCATACCATCCCATCCTATCTCTCTAAGATCCATTTTAAACTGTTACACATACGGCTTATGAAATTTAATCTGTTTCTGCGCAAATTTTACAGAATATAAATTCGTACACTCTTTGAAGTTATCATATTGTCACGTGTGTGACTATAGATGGCATTTGGATTTGTGAGTGGATTTATGGACCACTTATACACACGACTCGGAACTGCAAGCACTTAGCACTTACAGCACTAACGCTGATCTGCACACTTTACAACTCACTACACTCAAAGTCTTATCCACCCTTTTATAGTTTTCCTTAGTCGTTGCTTGGTAACAGCTCTTAACAATGGGGATTCTTCAGCTTCTGTGTTCACGCCATTGTCCGCTGGCTAATACTACTTAAAGCTGAACTGTCAACTGAACTCATTGCTCCAACGGTCCTAGTTATGACATGTCTACACGGATCACACAGGAAACACCGTTCTTCTATTCTTGCACTCGTGTCCTTTGCCGCGGGACTGTGTTTACTGAGTCGTTGCCCAGAAACCACTGTTCTTCCATTGTTGCGTGCATGTATGTTGCGGGTGTTACCTAGCAGAGACCACAGTTTACAGAGTCACTTCTGAGCAACAGGTCTCTACGCCACAATATTAACCGCAAGTTTCGCCGTATCACCATGTATGTAATTTATAATACTGGTATATAAAAGTATTTCAGTAACTATTTCTGTAGGATATATCTTCAGCGTCTGTCTCCATATGATTATTCACAGTGATTCTCAGATTTCGCTCGTCTCAAAGATGACGTTGACGAAAGGTTTATATTATTCGAAGATTTGTTTCCACATTACATTTGGGACCGTATGTTAACTGATTCTGATGTCACTTGCAACTTGCAGGTGCGTCAGGTTGGTATTATTGAAGACGGAATTAAAATGTACAGTGGCCATATTAAGTCTCGCGGAAATAAATCGGCTGGTTTAAGAAAGTTATTATGGTACATGGAACAGACACACGAACAGACGTTATGCCACAGGGACGTCTTTCCTAGCCTACTTTCCTGGCTTAAGGGGGAAAAAAAAGTAGGCATACGAATCAACGTGTTGTCTCTGTGTGTCCACCGTCTCAACTCTGAACCTCGTGACGAAATTTCACGAGACTGTATGAACGTTATCTTATTGGGGGTCACTTCAGTGTCTACTTTTTAATTTTCTGCTTTTTGCAAAAAAAAAAAAAGATGGACGTTGAACTTTTGAGCAGAGAGCGGAACTAGCAAAGTTTAATATCGGGGTCTCATGTGACATGTGACAGACCTTCGCAAGATTTCCAGCGTTTGTTAATGCAGTTGTTTTGTTTGTCAAATAGAAACATGACTGCCGTAAGGTACGTTTCCATACAATCGCGACAACTAACGGGAAATTTGATACGAAACCAATTTATAAGCAATGATACCTGCACATTGTGTGAAATGCCGGTTTAAATCAACAATTATACCTAAGGTGACTGTGAGAAACTCCATGGCTGTATCCGACAGATTTTGCATAGAATTTGTACGTAAGTAATGAGTTTTTTCAGAAATAAAAGTTTAATAATANAACTCAGCCTCTAACAAAAATGAGTACCAGAAATGTTCCTGGGGGGAGTAAAGGGCGGCGGGCGCATAAGGCTGACAACCTTACCGCCATCTGTGAGCCGAAAATGTGGAAGCCTCGACGTCTCGCAACCCTGTGGGCCCTCACGGCCTGTTACAGGGATAGCTTTACCTTTAATAGACCCAAAACTCTGTAGGACCAGAAATTCATGCGGTAGGGTGGAGTCCAACTGGGTCCACTCGGCACGGCGACCACTGATTGGCCTATTGTACCTGCCCCGTGTGATTATGATGGAGAATTTGGTGGAATGAAGATTGGCAGGAGAAAACGAAGTACTCGGAGAAAGCCTGTCCCAGCGCCACTTTGTCCACCACAAATCCCACTTGACCAGACCCGGGATCGAACCCGGGCCGCCGCGGCGGCAAGCCAGCGACTAACCGCTTGAGGTATGGCGCGGCCATCCGCTGGATTCTTTGTTGATTACATGGTTACAAGTACGTGTATGTTTGTGTGTTATATTGGTTTTGCAAGCACAGAAATGAAATGTAATACAGCGTCTGTACATCGCCATATTACAAGATAGAACCTCGCTTGTCACAGCTGTGAAGTGGCTGATTTCAGGAATTTCAGTTTTCTGGACTTTTCGACTGTATGTGATACGCAATCCTTTCTTTCGCATGAAAGCTTCCTTGCGCTATAAGAGCCCACGTGCCGAGTCAGAGATAGAGATCCTCCTTCAGTACTGAGCGTGTGATAGTGTGCTGCATGATCACGGCTATCACACACCTTGTGGGACCGTGAGAGGTGAGTATGGAGCAATGGTGGAATAAGGATAGGAAGGGAGAAACCTAGAAACTTTTCTGAAAAACCTGGTGCAGTGTCGTTTCGTCCATGTGATCCAGACTTAACCAGGATCTCTGCGGTTAGAAGCATCGCGGCTTTCGTGTACCTGCCAACATATTGATTGCGCGTTGAACGTTCTTATATTGCCGAACACTTGGTTGCTTATTGAAAATTGAATTACGACGCCAATGCAGGATTACGGTACCGGAAATATTTAAGACAGGGATGGTTTCTATTGTAAGTTTGGAGAGGTGTGCCCCAGTTCTGAGTGGTCTTGGTTCTCAAATGTTGTCTGTCTGACTTTAAAGAATACCTTTTTAGCCGGGGTAGCTCAGTCGGTATAGCGACTGTCCACGGACTGGACGGGCGACGGCTCGGAGTTCGAGTTCCGGTAGGGTCAAGAATTTTTTTCCACGTTGTCCAGACCGTCTCTGGGGCCCACCTAACCTCCTTTCCAATCGTTACCGAGGGGTCTCTCCCCGGGGGTAAGGCGGCAAGGGCGTGAAGCTGAGCACTCACCTCCAACTAGTGCCAAGGTCAAGAAAACTTGGATAAGTACATCCACTCCCCCATACGCCTTCATGGCGTAGTGCTGAATTAGTTAAGCACAGGGACAACTTTACCTTATCCCGAAATATAGGAGATACATTCTACTTCGTACTTGGTTGAGTATGTGTTCTGGGTGAGACATTCTGGTGAGTCGGCCACATGAAAGACCAAGAAGGAAATGTAGGGATAATCTAAACTCGAACCTTGGAAAGCAGGATGATGATGTGAGGATGAACTGCCTTAACGAGAGTGTCCATTGGCTGGCCTTGGTATGGACAATTTTGGGGGGGGGGTGAGAGTTGCTTGACTACACTCAGTATCTGGATCACGAGTATATAGCGTTGATTGATTTGATCACTGGTGAACATTGAGTTGGAAAGGATTGGGAAGGAAATTATCGTGGCCTGTCACCGTTCCACCCTGTACACTTCCCCCCTTCATGATATATCTGTTACGGTAACTGATGAGATTTAGATGAAATAAAATTAATTGTGCGCCACGTGGTATTGTCCACGATCAGGTTTTAAATAATCCGAACTGTATATAGGCCTATTAGTGGGGTGGGTGAGCATCTCAGGTGTATTGGATGGCCACAGCGTTCTCTCTATCTATGGTTCTACAGCCCTTTGTTGGGTCTTGACCGCTTGTCAGTTTCTTAATCCTATACACAGTCGGTAGGACTCTTTGGACGGGGGATCAGCCCGTCGCAAGTCCGTTACCTACACACGACAACACAAACACTGAATAAACGCACACAGACATCCATTCCTCGACTGGAATTCGAACCCACGACCCCAGTGTCCGAGCGGGAGAAGATAGTTCATGCCTTAGACCGCGCGGCTTCTGTGATTAGCAGGCCACAGGTTTCAATGAACGATAATCCGTTCGTTAAGTTTCCCCATCAAAGTATGCATTGATTTAATGCACCAGTTTGATATACTCGATCATTCGATCGTAACAAACACTGCAATTACATCCCTCCTGTTTGCACTAGTAAATGTATTATTTATATTAAATTATAATTAGTAATAATAAATTATTAATAAATTTATCCTTCGATTCATATCTCACAAAAATAACTTGATTGTTGCGCATGTACAAATTGATTAGGTACTTACGAAATGTAGATAACGCGCATCTTTCTGAACGCGGACTACAGAATGTACGTAATACGTTCGTCCCACAAAGAACTTGCCCAAGACTTTCCAACGAAGAACCAGCCCAAGCCTGGATTAAGACAGCGTCCAACAAAGAACTATCCCAAGACTGGCTTAAGACAGCCGTTTTAAATTTTATATTTATGACATCATAGAAATAGCGTGCTAACGTACACTGTTGGTAGAAGTGAAATTTTAATTGTTCTTACAGTTTGCCTGACGTATCTCTGAAGACAACGTCCCTTTTCTACTCCATCCCGGAATTAACTTCATGTTTAAACCACCAAACGTCCAAATAAGTTGACATAAATAAATTTCAAATTAATTTCTTTTAAAACTTCGTCATACCCATACGAAACAAAGCCATCTGGCTTCTGATTTTCATATCATCGTGCTAATAAAATTTAAATGTTGCAACTAAATATTGAATAAACAGATAAATATATGTAAATCAAGTATTACTTACTCATGGAGCTGAACCCTTCATGAGGAGAAGCCAATTCTGCAGCTACTCAAGAATTTCCCATCATTTTATGAGACCCGAAGGTTCATTGCCGTGTTCACAAGAGCCCTCCACTGGTCCATATCCTAAGCCAGATTAATCCAATCCATATCCACATACGCCTTGGTCTTCCTAGTTGTCTCTTTCCTTCTGGCTTTCCCACCAATATCCTATATGCATTCCTCTTCTCCCCCATCCAAGTATATAAATCAAATTGTAAACGGCCCTTGAGAGAACAGTGTCAGGCTTAACCGAGTTGCTGTCCTGGAATTCGCTGGAGGGCTGAGGAAACGCACGAAGAATACCAGTCGGGGTGGAGATGCGAACAGTTCACCTCTTTCGTGCAAGTGTAGAGCGTTCCCGCAGTACCAGTAGCTCAGTCTGTTTGTGGTGTTGGTTACTTCTGTACCTTTCCGTATCTTATTGTATTTACTTTATGCTTACATAGGATTGTAGGACACGTTTTGGAGAAAGTGTACCTCTAGTGCTCAATAGTGGCGCGGCCTTGAGGCACTCCTTCCAACGTTATTAGTAGCGTAACTATTACGAAGGAAGCGTTGTTGGTCTGAAATTGGCTGCTGAATGAATTTGACCCAGCGAGTGAACAAACTTCCTAATTTGAACTGTACAAACGAACTCGTCCCTCAAGGTCCCATGCTCTGCGGCTAGCGTGCATGTTTTTAACTTGTTTGCGCGGGACTTGAACATTGCGCCTTTTTGGAGGGAGGGGGCTGCTCTTGAACAGTCTTACTGACATCGCATCCAGCTTTGTGGCGCTGCTCATATTTATACTAGCGGCTGGAGCATGAAGTTGGCTAACTAGCTCCATGGAGCTGAGCCCTTCTTGAGAAGCCGCCACCAGTTGTGCAGCTACTCAAGAACTTCCCAACATTTTACGGAACCCAAAGGTTCATTACCGTGTTCATAACAGACCTCCATTGGACCCTTTCCTGAGCCAGGTCAATCCAATCCATACCACCCCAACCTATCTAAGAACCATTTTAATATAATCCATCCACAAGGTTTGGCCGCTTCTGTGGTCTAGTGCTCTGAGTTCCTGGCGACAGATCCAGAGATCCCGGGTTCAGTTCCCGGCGCTACCAGATTTTCTGAGAAGTAGGGAGTCTGGAACGGGGTCCACTCAGCCTCTTGAGAATAATTGAGGAGCTATTGCAAGGAAATAGTGGCTCCGGTCTAGAAAACCGAGATTAACGGCCGTGGGATCCGTTTCGCTAACCACGTGGCACCCTCTATCCTCTAAAGTTGGCACTAACTTCGCCGACAAGCGGCGGTCGCTCGCTACAGGCCACGGAGTTACTAGAGGTGGCGAGTGGTCATGTTCACGCTTCAACCGGAAGCACTCTCGTGTCCCTGTTGTATAACAGGCTGAGTGGGCGTAGGGCCAGTCTGGGCGCTGTGGAGAAGAGTGTAATCTTTACTCCTGCCGGGACTCAAACCCCGATTCATCATTCATCCAGCCCCATACCTACTGAGCTATCCCGGCCCCACCCTAAAAATAGAGAATAAAATGTGGTTAGGTTCCCTGCAGCGTCAGTTCATGTGCGCTAATGTTCTTTTGCTCCATTTCGGATACTGCTTGTAATTTAAGGGCAGGGGATCACGTCGAACCACGTATTTGAGTTTTATCACCGCATTACGGGATAAGGCTGAAATTTATCAAAATTTGTTCCAGCAACCCAGTAAGTTAAGCAAAATATGCACAAAGTGACGGGCCTACCGTAGTTCTCTTACTTAGGCGCGAGCTTTTCAGCGTTGGATGCCCTGCAGCCTTTCAGGGAAGCTGTAACGGATGGGGTGCCAAAGAAACAGATTTGCCTGGAGAAAAGAAAAATTAAATAGGCTTGGAGATTGGTACATGAAATAGATTTTGTTGTGCAGGCTTCCCGTTTCTGCATCAAGGAGGCTTGACTGAGACAGTTTTTTGAATGGTGTCTTGCTTTTTGCCTAGGCAACACGGTGTTGTGAATGATGCCTTCCTGTTTAAATTTGTTGCTGCCAAGTAGGGTGTCTAATCTGTATTTGTGTGGATACCCCCAATTATTCCTCTAGGCATTTCCTCGCCGTTCGTTCAGTACATTATACTCGTAAAAGCTTTAGCTGGAAATGCCACGTCTCTTGAAGTGTACCATCTTCTGGGGTGTGATAGTTTATCAACTTTTCGGATGAATATACTGCCTCCTTCAGGGTCGAAGAATAAGGCAAGCGGGCTGCAAGCACAGCTCGTGCCTCTCGCTAGCTACTTGCATGACTGCTAGTTTGACTTACTCTTTGATTCTGAAGATGGAGGCAATACATTCCTGCGGAACGTCGGTAAACGTCTACCAAACTGCTCGGCTTCACATTCCAGAAAACAGTACTTTTGTAGTCACCGCTCCGAGAAGCTCAAATCCATCTTCTCTAATACTGGTAGATGGCGAAAGGTTTTGTTTAATAACGTTTGCATGTTGCTTCTGTGCATAGTTTTCCGAGAGTGATATATCGTTTAGTCTGTGCACTTTGGTAGTGGTGGACTGGCATAATGAGATTTTTTTATTGCTAGTGGGGTGGGACTAAGTCCCTTGTACTGCGCCCACTTCTGGCCTATTTGTACCAGCCCTAGATGATAGGTGAGAGTGATTGTGGAGCAGTTGGTGGAATGAAGATTGACAGGGGAAACCGAAGTACTCGGAGAAAACCTGCCACAGCGCCACTTCATCCACCAGAAATCCCACTTGACCAGACAGGGGATCGAACCCGGGCCGCCGTGGTGGGAAGCCAGCGACTAACCGCTTGAGCTACGGCGCGGCCCCTAGGCATAATGAGATAATGTCCTATTTACAGCGCAAATTATTGTAAAAACTATTTACATGTTATAACCGATTGGCATCCTTACGTAAAATTCCGTCATAGATTTTAAAACAGTTACAAATAAAAAAAAAATTTTAACCGCTCAGCTGCTACGAGGTAATTCACGGAACTATTATTACGTGTTAGACGGAGTAATGTATTTTCTTACACTTGTTTGTACCTGACGATTATCCCGAGAAACACCGAACGAATCTTGCGGACAGAGTTGGGGCAGTCGTTTAGAAATAATTGCTTAACCATAAATAACCATATTTTTATTTTTGGATTTTTTTGGGTGATTTGTGGTAGGTTGGCAAGAGGCTAGTTTTTATGTTGCATAAGACGTTCTGTTAATTTGGAACACTTGGCATGTAGTGTGAAACTGTTTCTTGTTGCTTTACTGTGAACATGCTGCAGATTAATTTCCCGTGTTAATAGGAAAACCTGCCGTCAAATGTTCATAGTGTGACTTTGCCTGGATTTGTCAAACATTGAATTACATGTTAGCAGCCCAGTTCTGAATTGTATCAAAGCATTAATTTCTAATTGGTGTATGTCCTGTTCTCTCTGAAGGCTGCATTTCTTATCTTTTCTCTATGATTCACCGCTGATTCTAAAGCCATTGAAGTACACAGAATTACTGGGGTTGTGGACTTTTTCCATCATCCGGAATTTTAGGCAATAGAGGACACGACATTTCGGAAACTTCATCTGTTTCCGTCTTCAGGTGAGAAAGGAAGACACCTACGCAATCACTGGTCCAGTGATTGAGATTAGCTCTTTCTAGGGGGCCCAACTGAGTAGACTGAAGACTGAAACAGATCAAGTTTCCGAAACGTCGTATCCTCTATTGCCTAAAATTCCGGACGATGGAAAGAGTCCAAAACCCCAGAAATTCACCATCGTCAGAACCCTTTAGAATCTTCCATTGAAGTAGCCGACAGATACGGACGAATGGGTGAATGAATAGGCACAGTTCAGAAAATTACTCCTATCAGGTTTATAGTCTTAGAGCATGCGTGTGCGTACGCTTATGTGTGGAGGATATTGTAACATTTCAGAACATTTGAACACTTGAGTTAATTATAAATATAAGGTTAATGGTCTCATAATCAGGGGAGTTCGTGCTGTCTTTCCGTTTAGAATCTTAAAGATTTCTTCCTCTCGTAACGGCGAGTGGGTGAAATATAGTAAAAGCCAACTGCTGAAAATGGTAAGAAAGAAAGTAACAGAAAATGTGCTCTGCCCGCTTAAAATAGGTTGTGTACATGTAGCCAGTAGTTCCTACCTGAGTTGAATCGTAAATACACGAGGCAGTTAGTGTGAGATATTACTTTTATCAACACGTAAAATGTCAGGCAGATCCCTCGTGATTCAGTAAGTAGGTTGGTATAGGGGTAACGCTGTAGGCATGTGTTCAAGAGGTGCTTGGTTCGAAGCTTGGCCGGGACAGTGGCTAACCCTTCAGTCCCTTCAGGATAATGACGCGGTCTGCTTAGAGTAGGCCACTGTCTCTTCGAAATCCTTTTCAGTTCATCATTCATCTTACCATTTCATACCATAAAACAAATAAAAATAAACTCCGTGGTCTGTAGTCCGCAAGCGAACTATACCGGCTGAGCGACCGCCGCTTGTCGGCGAAGTTAGTGCTAACTTTTGAGGATAGAGGATGTCGCGTGGTCAGCGCAACGGATCCCCAAGGCCGTTAATCTCGGTTTTCTAGACCGGAGCCGCTATTTCCTTATCAATTATCCTCACGAGGCTGAGTGGACCCCGTTTCAGACCCACTACTTCTCAGAAAAATTCCATGCCATATAGTTTTAAATACGACAGCACCGTAAAGTTAGCCACAAAAAAAAAACCTTGTGGTTGCTTCCTACTCTGTATGAATCTCTAAATTGTGCTCTCTGTTTGGCGCTGTAGGAGACTAGCCCTTCCTTTTATAAAGACAATAAGATAGCCTTGTTACTTGTATTTGATGGAGTGGAGCAAACATACTCGTATGTAGGCCAAAAGAGAAGAGCAAATGTCTTGGACGCCGGAACCGCGGATTCGAATTCCGCGCGGGACGTGGTTGTGTGATTGCGGTTTTGTCTGTTTATTGGAGTTCCCATTTACAGATAAACTTGATAAAGTGAAATAAACGAAGAAAGAAAGGAGAATTATACAAACTTGGAAATTATTGGCGAGGAATTTACAGCGCACGATTTAGTAAAATCAAGTCTCAGGAGTTAAAATAGGTTCGTATTTGAGAAAACTGTAAAGTCTTTATATAAACCTGTGTGAAAACATCAGAAAACTCAGTATAGGATCGTCAACAAAAAATGGTAATGACATTTTTTTCGAGGTTTCAGTTTTCAGGCTACTATGTGATGTCTATTGAGTTCCGCGTTGTCTGACACGTCTGCATTCACCACTTTTGGACCCAATGTTTTTGCTAACTGATACCTGTTATTCTTTCTCTATAAGCGACCTCGCCTGAGAATGAACTCTAGAATCCCGTATAAATAACAGGATTCTTCGGTTCGCCTACTGTCACGTACATACGTGTCTGAAGGAATTAGTTTGGTGTACTGCAGCGCTGCTGGATTCCCATAGACATCCATCGCAACCCGCTCTTCAATCAAAGGGAAGTCTGTATATGACGGAGGACGCAGAAAAAACTGGGCAGGCAGCAGCAGAATCGATGATCCGTCCTTTTCGTGTATAATTGCCTTCCTCCGCTCCCTCCCCCAGGGCTGCAGAGAACAGGAAGTGGGATGGGGACTTCTCCTCTCTCCTCTGGCGTTGTAGGGGTGACAGGATGTCGCGCGGAGGGGGGATAAACCCATTCACTGCCTGCATGCTAATGTAAGAATGGAATAATTGAAAAGACACTATTGTTGTTTTTGTTTTATTGATCTTTTCGAGTAGTTTCGAAACGCAAATATTGAAAACAGACTATAGTTATATTCATTGTATTGTTTCACAGTTGGAGATGCCATAACCGTGATATTGTCCCGGCCACAAGCCAGATTTTTTGTTTGCTCTGCCTTCAACGTTTCCACAGCGACTTTGAACCGCGCTAGGATACCCTATTTTTGTGAAGATACTTGAGAATTTAAAGCAGCTTCCACGAAGTGTGAAATGGACAGGAATGTTTGTTTATGTCTTAGTAACTGTCGCCCTGTGCGGGGCGTGTAGCACGCATGGAGAAGATAAAATATAGTTGGCAAATTTATATCGACGAGACATAACGGTTGGTGATAGGAAGATGGTAAAATGGGTATTGCAGAAACAGGATTTGAAGAAATCAACTGTGAATAGGGCCTAGTGTTAGGCTTTTGTAAACATGGCGGTGAACCCTCATGTGCGATAAAAGGGGGGATTTTCTTGTTGCAAACAAATGGGGTAGGCACGGCATGTTATGTTCAGAAAACTGTAACTTAATCCTTTCTTGTTATCACTAACTTCGCCGACAAGCCGCGGTCGCTCGGTCGGTATAGTTCGCTTGCGGACTACAGGCCACGGAGTTTTTTTATCATAGGCCTTTGTTAAGAAGAATGTATACTTTTGAGGGACCTCTGCATGTAATTGTGTTTTACAGTGAAAGACTCCTTGTGTGAATTTTAATTTCTATGTTGTAATTACATTTTGGACCGAAGAGGGATGAAGTGACAGGAGGTTGGAGAAAACTGCATAATGAGGAGCTTCATAACTTGTACTCTTCTCCAAGTATAATTAGAATGATCAAGTCAAGGATGATGAGGTGGGTAGAGCATGTAGCACAAATGGGGGAGACGAGGAATTCATATGGGCTATTGGTGGGAAAGCCAGAAAAAGAGAGACCACGTAGATGGGTGGCCAATATTAAAATGGACCTTAGAGAGATAGGATGGGATGAGACGGAGTGGATTGATCTGGCTCAGGATAGGGACCAGTGGAGGGCTCTTGTGAACACGGTAATGAACCTTCGGGTGCCATAAAATGCTGGGAAATTCTTGAGTAACTGCAGAATTGGCATCTTTTCCAGAAGGGCTCAGCTGCATAAGTAAGTAAATGCGGTAATTACGTGTGTATAAATAACAGCTTCATGTAGTCGAGGAAGTCTCTCGTGAACATTGGCGTGGACCAGTGCCCATTAAACGCTCTGCCGCGGAACATCTGGACGTAGCAAGAGAGCCCGGCGGCACGCCTGCGAGTGAGCCCTGGATAAGGACATAAAGAATATTCTCTACGTTGCTCTGTGGCCACGATTCGAGTACCTGGAAAGATGCTACGAATTTTCTTCTCACCACTGCGTCCAAAGCGACTGCTCCGGCCCAGCCATTCTCATTTTCAGTGGACCTTTACTTTCACGTCCTTCTGCGCCTTCATGGCGCATTGCTTCAGACAGAGATATCTTGTGCTAGGCTTTAATACTGTGCATTGTGTTGAACTGGCTCGTGGGCGGGTTCACTTACTGGGGTTTGTTTGCTGGGTTAGTTCTTCGAATTATAGTAGGCCTAACATCAGTGTTTGTTTGTTCCTTTAATTGATCTGTGCCGATACAGAACTAACGTGTGTCCATGATCACAGAATTAGTACCTCCCTAATTAGGGTCGATATATGTGAAATGATGATTAAGAGATTTAGTAGTTCCACACACTAATAATAATGTAATCTGTAGGCGCTACAGTCCGTGGTGAACCTTGGCTTCTGTTTTACAGTTTCTTAATCATGTAAACAGTCGGTAGAACTCCTTGGGCGGGGTATCAGCCCGCCCCAAGGCCGCTACCTACACAGGACGACACAAACACAGAATAAGCGCAAACACCCATGCCCCGAGTGGGATTCGAACACACGACCCCATTGTCTGATCGGTCGATGACAGTTCATGCCCTAGACCTCGCGTCGGCTGTGATAGGCATGCCACACATAATAACCCTCTTTAACCATATATTGCTATGCCCCATGTTCTCCGAGTTCATGATGGAACTTATTTATTCTTCTCCGAATTTAAACATGTGCCTCCACCAATTGCGCCTCTTAAGTGATTTGTTTCGTTCATCCTTCGGCATGTAGCGCATGCGTATCTAGCAGCGACTAAGTTTTCTGTGTGACTGAAATGTGCGTATCTGTTTATGATGTTGCATCGTTGGCGACTTCAGATTGGTCTGCAGCAGTGTTTCCCAACCTGTGGGACCTGATATTCGGCTGGGTGGGACTCGAAAATAATTTTCTTTAATGACTAACATACCACTAAAATGAGCGTAATTGTAAAAATATACTTCTTGGAAAAAGAGAATTTTGGTTTATAACACAGTTCTGGGTCTAGTATACAAAACACTTAGGCCTATTGTATTATACTGAATTTTATAGACATTTTTTGGAATTTTGGCCAGCCTCTCATGGTGATCCAAAGTGGTCACCTGTCCGAGTACTGACCATACGTAATGTTACTTAATGTTGATGGTCGGACTACTGCAGATGTAGGCCAGCTGTGGGCATACAGACAAAAATCGCTACATGAAATTAAATTAATTGTATTAATGGCGCCATTATGTTTCTGTGATAATCAGAACTGCACAAGTGCGAGCATGCGCGTGTTCTCACGTGACATAATTGTGGAACGTTGTTCGAAAGCACGTCGTGTCGTATCTAGCTTTAAAGTAGAAGTAAGTAAAGCTGTCCCTGTACCAGGCCATGAAGGCCCATAGGGTTGTGAGACGTTGAGGGTCCCACATTATCTAGACAGTCGGCTCAAAGATGGCGGTAAGGTCAGCCTTACGCGCCGGCCGCGGTTTACTCCCTAGGAAAATTATTTCATTAATTCCTGGTACTCACTTCTGTTAGAATCTGAGTGAACCCCAGGGCCTAGTGCGGCTGGAAGGATTAGGTCAACTGAAAAAAATCCAATGACCTCATCGGGATCTTCCGGCTTGTAGCATAGCCCCTCAACCGACTACGCTACCGCGTACCCCATATCAAGCTTTAAATTGCATAATATTTAAAGAAAGGTGTTGCGTCACATTTCGAGTGTTAGTTATGACTGGTCAGTTTTAAGTCCCGTAAGTTTGCGAATTCTTCCTGTCTTATTGAGCAGAAGAAGCTTTTTTTGCCCCCAGCCTCCACGCAGTTTTGGCCAAACGGACCAGCCAGTTATTCAGTCGGGCCTTCCATCACCATTTCTTTGTTCACTGTGTAGTGCAGTACATATTATTTAGTATTTTCAACCTAGGGAGGATAATATTAAAATGTGGTCTTAAAGAGTTTGGGTGGGAGGGTGTTGTCGTTGTTGTGAACACAGTAAGGAAACTTCCGGTTAGTTATGTAAAAGGCGGGGTAGTTCCTTGATTAACAAAGCGACCGTGTGTTTCTGAGGAAGGATATTGTCCCTTTAGGTTCGTTAGTTAATAGGCGTGACAGTTTTATAGTGGACCTTAAATAAACAGGACAAGGATGCAGACTAGAGATTCATCTTAAGAAGAAATCAGTTTTCTGGGATTTGGCATCGTGTATATGTGGTGTTAACCGACGTTTCGGAGGAACGTATCGCCTCCATCTTCAGGACTGCTTTTACCGGTTCTCACGGTCTCTTCGCTTACAGATTTCTTATATTTTTTCTTCTACCCTGAAGATGGAGGCGATACGTTCCTCCGAAACGTCAGTTAACACCACATGTACACGGTGCCAAATCCCAGAAAACTGCTTTCTTCATAGTCACCGCCGTGAAAGCCTCAAATCTTACATAGATTCATCTGGCTCAAGAAAGTGTCGAGTTACAAGCTGTTGTGAATACGGTAATGAACCTTCGGGGTAGGCGGAACATTTCTTGGCTAGCTTAGAGTGTGTTTTCCTCTGTTGGGTTGGTTGGATAGTTAGTTAGTTAAATACTTGGTCAGTAGACATAATCAGATGATAATTGCGAACTCGATTTTGAAGAAATAGTGTGTGAGGTTACGTAACTGATTAATCTGTTTATGGGTTGCAGTGAAAACTTGCAACAATCCTTCAGGTTCCGTAAAAGTCGGGGAATTTTTTGACTAGCTGAGCGACTGTTAGGTTCTCAAGCAGTCAGCTCCATGGAATTGAAACCAAAAGAATTGGTGCAATTTGGACTTTCGACCAAGAGTTGTCGACGGCAAATGATAATCGTGTTCGCTCTGCTGTCCGAGCAACCTAGCTTTAACTGGGAAGTTCTCGTGTAAGACTCTGAAGTGGGAACAGTATTGTATGTTCATGCATCGTAACATAAATCCAAGTCAAAAAGGTTTCTCGATTAATCTTTTAAAAATGTTGCAAAATTCAGACGCTTAGAAGGTGCAGTAAGCAGTCCATAAACAAACAGAAAACAAACTCCGTGGGCTGTAGTCCGCAAGCGAACTATACCGACCGAGCGACCGCTGCTCGTCGGCGAATTGCGGATAGAGGGTGTCGCGTGGCCAGCGCAACGGATCCCCACGGCCGTTAATCTCGGTTTTCTAGACCGGAGCCGCTATTTCCTTGAAATAACTCCTCAGTTATCCTCATGAGGCTGAGCGGACCCCGCTGCAGACCCACTATTTCTCAGAAAATCTGGTAGCGCCGGGAATCGAACCCGGGACCTCTGGATCTGTAGCCAGGAACCCTGACCACTAGATCACAGAGGCGGTCATTAATCAGTCCCTAGCAGAGCTTATTGATGCCTACTTTCCTATCGTAAGGCTTCCAGTGATACAAACATAATGTTGATATTGCATTTAGGAAATGTGAATTTATATTCGAACAGTAAGGTTTTGTTTAGCTGATGGTTTAGCATGCTGAGATGTCTGGCAGATGGTCGTGGGTGGAAGTCTACACGAGTCATTCATGTTTTATTTGCTTACAGTTGTATATGTTGCAGAATGTTGTTATTGTCGCAGTTACTGTTCTGAATCGCCTCATACTCAGTTCATATGAGAATGTGCTGTCATTGTGAAGAAATGGATCTCTAGATTCTGGCGGATTTACACACAACCCCATCAAGAGTGGTTTGTGGCATGCCTACCGTCCGCGTCACATCTGGAAAAACAGCCGTTGGTGTTTACACGCTGGATGGTTAGCTGAGCCAGGCTAGGCCGGGTTGCGATCAGAGGATGTCGGTACCCGGCGATGAAGAAAATATTCCATTCGTCTTCGGAATCTCTCCCCGAACGTTGATTGCGTAGTCTTATCACAGGTCCTTTATTCAGTTGGCGTTATCAGTATGATATGATTGTAAATTTGGATTTTAGGTGTTACCTTCAAGTGCGTAATTCTACCATTGCGCCTTGGCGTCTGAAACCGGGGGGCAGAAATTAACGGGAACTATATTTCATTACGTGTAAAGGTAAAAAGGTAAAGTTGTCCCGGTGCTTGACTAATTGAGCACTACGCCATGAAGGCGTATGGGGGAGTGGATGTATAGATAAACATTTTCTTGATCTCGGCACTAGCTAAAAGTGAGTGGTCAGTTTCACGCCCAGGCCGGTTTACATCCTGGAAAGAGCCCCTGGAACCCATTGGGTAGGAGGTTGAACCCCAGAACGTGGGGTTGATTTACGTGCAAACTTAACAGCACAGAGGCCAGTTACAAATTTGGCACGAGTACATAGAAGTACACAAAAATAATTAAAGAGCAAAATACATAATATGACAGTCTATATAATGGCAACAAATTAATAATAATTCCAAGAAAAATTGAAGTTAGCGTTAACAGGCGAGAAAAATAAAATAAGTGTATTGCCAATGGTTATGCCATTTTGTGGCGAGAAAGGACAAAACGTGTACATACACACATAGAAGTTAATAATAATAATAATAATAATAATAATAATAATAATAAGGGAGCAGATACATCCTGAACTTGTAATTACACGTGTATTGACTCAAAGTATAAGAATGTGTCTGGATAGCGTAGTCGGTATAGCGATTGGCTACGGGCTGGACGACCAAGGGGTCGGAGTTTGAGTCCAGGTGGGGGTAAGAATTTTCACTACTCCATGTCGTCCATACCGGCCCTGGTGTCCATCCGGTCTCCTACCCAACGGGTACCGGGGGCTCTTTCCCTGTGTGAAGCTGAAAGCCGTAAAGTGACCGGATGTGGACGGGATCTATCTTGTTCTTAATAGGATCTTGGTGAAGATTGCGAGATTTGAAGTACAGTAAACGCTCGATAATCCGGATTAATGAGGGAAGCCATCCGGATTAGTGAGGCAAAAGATAGCCCTAAACGACATAAGAACTTGGAAAACAAATAAGTGGAAAATTTAATGCTGTAAGTAGTGCTGATGAAAATAAATAAAATATATCACTGTAGAGCTCGTACGTACTTACAAACTTAATTGCCGCAAGTAAGGAGGTTTGTCTAGAAGTAAACACAGACAAAACTAAGCATATGTTTCTGTCTCGTCATCAAAATGCAGGGCAAAATCATGACATAAAGACAGGAAACAGATGTGTTTGAAATGTGGTACAGATCAGATACTTGGGAACGACGATAACAAATCAAAACCTGATTCAGGAGGAAATTAAGAGGAGATTGAACTCGGGTAATGCTTGCTACCATTCAGTCCAGAACCTTTTGTCTTCTCGTCTGCTGTCCAAAAACATAAAAATTAGAATATACAAAACTATAATTTTGCCGTTGGTTCTGTATGGGTGTGAAACTTGGTCTCTGACATTAAGGGAGGAACATAGACTGAGGCTGTTTTAGAACATGGTGCTGAGGAGAATATTTGAACCGAAGAGGGATGAAATCACAGGAGGTTGGAGAAAACTGCATAATGAGGAGCTTCATAACTTGTACTCTTCTCCAAGTATAATTATAATGATGGAGTCAAGGAGGATGTGGTGGGCAGGGCATGTAGCACAAATGGGGGCGACGAGGAATGCATATGGGATATTGGTGGGAAAACCAGAAGGAAAGAGACCTCTGGGAAGACCAAGACGTAGGTGGATGGACAATATTAAAATGGACCTTAGAGAGGTGGGATGGTATGGATTGGATTGATCTGGCTCGGGATAGGGACCAGTGGAGGGTTCTTGTGAATACGGTAATGAACCTTCGGGTTCCATAAAATGCTGGGAAATTCTTGAGTAGCTGCAGATTTGGCTTCTCCTCAAGAAGGGCTCAGCTCCATAAGTAAGTAAGTGAGAGGTCGAAATTAAAAACTGTAAAAAGACGGTACATTTATTCATCGATAGAAGACTCAGAAATTGTACTTGTTTTTGAATGCAATAATGCAGGTTTGAAGAAACTGTCAAGTTTTGTTCTGAACAGACATGTGACTCATCTGCCTTCCGAAACGCCTTGGTGTCTTTTAAAGTATGTATTCAGCTTTGAACAGTATTTTTGCATTTTTCGATCCAGATTAACTATAACCAGACTAGCAAGGGTTTACTTTGCTTTACAGCAGTGACTATGAAGGGCACTATATTCTGGTATGAGGCGCCATATCGATTGGCATATGCTTATCGACGTTAGATAGAAACGTATTATTATTCTTGGGTCATCAGATTCTTCGATTGAGCAAATCGATGGAGTACATACCTCCGAAACGTCGGTAAACTTCCAGAAGATAGTGCTCTTCACGATAATGAATTTTTGTGTTTCAGAAACGACGAAATTTTTGACTAGCTGGGTGACAGTTTCTGCGTGGAGTTAGGGCGAGGGTACACCAAGGAAACTGGCAACCGCAACGCAACCGCAGTTACCAAGAACTGTTATCAGCCTGAGTTGAACACATGTTACAGAGTGGAGGAGCACAAACAGAGAAACTGCGTTGCGGTTGCCAGTTTCATTGGTGTACCCTCTCCCATAATTCAGTACTTACCACTGCTGGTTTCGAAATCCGGCACATCCCGTGTAGTGTGGGTGGCGCTGTGCAGGAAGTGACATGCAAAACTCATGGGGGGGCTCTGTCTCGTTGGCTGTTGCGTATAGGACAATACAGCGAATGAATGAATGAATGGACGGAAGTGGGCACTCAAGATTAACACTATCATTGAGCGCATGCCTGATATCGTTCTTTCATATTGAGCTATTTCATTGATAGAAATCTGCAGTTGCGTCGTGTTATTCATTATCTGTGTTGTTAGAGGAAGTGGGATTTATTGGTAACTGCGCATTTTCTTGGAGATTATAGAAACTACTGTTTCTAGTTATAAATATGCGAGTCAGACTTATGATTTTCTTCCTTTAGAGACGAAAATGAAAATAATTTCATATGCTAAGCAGTAATGTTATGTTTTTGTAACAGTGATCTGAATTGACCCTGACAATGTAAATTACACAAGAAGTTACACGACTTTCACATGGGCCTCGTAAGGCCAGAGCGAGTGTACGTTTCTTTAATACGACGTCAAGAATTTTCACAAATGGAGATTCCTGCGTCAGTACGAAATACGAAGAATGCTGGCTGTTCTACTTATGTTTATTATCGTTACCTAACAAATTAATGGAAACAAATTACTTAATGGGGAGCTTCATAATTTGTCATCTTAGACTAATACAGGGTTATTCATAAGTCCGTGAAACATTTTAAAAATTCTCAACAAATAAACTGTGCATCGGATCATGGTAATTCTTACGCAGATAGAGAATGAATCTCTCCAGGTTTTTCTGAAAGCTTCCATTTCCTGCTAATCTCATGGATCTTCGCAGCCATATCACCGCTGTTATGGTTCTGATCAACCGTGATATGCTGACACTGGTGTGGGACGAAATGGATTATTGCATAAATGTCTGCCTTAGCAGCAAAGGTGGACATATTGAGCATCTGTGAACTATGTAAAAAAACTTGGCGAGTTTATCTTTATTTTAGTGTAATAAAATTTGGTATCCGTTGCGTAGTTTATTATTGTAAATTTTCAAAATGTTTCACGGACTTCTGAATAACCCTGTATTGTGAGAGACAGTTTAATGACAAACAGTTAACTTGTGCGGGACATGTAGCGCTTATGGGGGTAATGAAAAGTGTGTACCAGAAATCTGGGCCGAAGACGAGAGAGGAGTCAGCTTGACAGGGATGGATGTGCTGTGCTAACTGAATTGGTCTCGATGGAACGGAGTATAAGGAGATGTGGACTGGATTCAGCTGGCTCAAATTAGGGCCCATTGGTGTGCTCTTGTGAACACGATTACGAATATTTCTATCATAAATAGGCAGTTTCTTGACCTGAATAACAGGAAGCGTTTTAAATCTGTACCTATGTTATGGCGTAATTTAGGCTTGTTAGTTTTCCTTTCTCCACATCGTCCAGACCGGCTCTGGGGCCCACCCAGCCTCTTATCTAATCTCTTTTACCGGGGATAAAGCGGCCGAGGCGTGAAGCTGACCACCCACCTCCAACTAGCGCCGAGGTGAAGAAAACGTGAATCTATACTTTCACTCCTCCATACGTCTTCATGGCCTAATGTTATTAAGTTAAGCACAGGACAACTTTACCTTTTTTTAGTTCTTTGTTTTTGCCTTAGCATCCATGTTATGACTTTATCCGGTATTAATGAGTTTATAACTGACCATACATCGATTTTGACAGAAATTAGGGCCATTCTTCCACGTTCGGATTGACTAAGCAATTACAAGGTGCAAGCTCTGTCTTGAGAGGAACCCGTGAGATCATTACGATATTAATGGAGTCCACCACTGGACCTAGCGTAATTCTCATAAGTGGAATCCCATAAGGGCCAACGGAAAATGTCCGTGGTGTTGACTTGATGACGAGCGTATGCGTGAGAGGAAGACACATGGTTTTTGTCAGACGTAGAAACAGATAATGGTTATTAAGCCTAGGTCCGCGAGACGAACGTAGGAAACATATTTACGTTACATCCTAATTGTTGTGTTCTTTTTGACGTACCACCCAGTTAGCATTTCATACTAGCCGTGTATTGCGTTAGGAACTTCAGGACAGGAACCAACACTGTATTGGTCCCTAGGTTTCAGTGCCGCGATTGGACACGGTCCTTAGCCAGTTTCATCAAATCCCCATCTCCATATTCCACGTTTCGAAGATCCGTCGCATTTTTGTCCTTAAGTCTCCTATCCGGCCTTCGAAATGGAAGTTTCCTACGAATCCCAATCAAAATTCTGTGTGCATTTCATGTCTCCCTCACTGCACAACGGACGAAAACCTTGCAGTCTTCATTACTGTGGTGACTTGTGTGAATCGTAAAGTTCCTTGTTATGTAGGGCCTAATATGCCCAGTTGTTCACCCATTTCGTCCTCAGGTCCGTTTATTTTCGTTGCTGCTTTGCTTTTAAGGGCATATGATTTACGTTCAAAGTAAGGAATTACGTTTCACAACAACACAGAACAACTGAAAAAAAAAATCTGCCTTTGTATAATCTGCTCTTCAGCGTTTTGGAACGTGGAAACGGATGATAACAGTTTTCGTGCCTAATATTGTGTTAGCCTCAGGGCCGGAACTTTGCGATTGCTATGGACGATCACAAAACAGCCAGTTCCTCGGTAAGTTTCCTAAGCAGTCGGACAGTTATTTTTTGGACTCGGATGCTCTTCACGTCGTTCCCAAAAGTGGAAGTTTTTTTATTTTGTTGTTCAGCGGGAACACAATTGTTTACTGTGCGGGGTTGTGATTGCTGCGCCGAGCCCCCGAACTGGGCAGCTCCACCTGCTTAGCTTGTGTAATAATACCAAATGAAATTTAAGGGCAGTCCCTGAATGAGTATTGGGTAAGAATCTGGAAGAAGGCGGTCGTTGTTTCTTGCAACTACTATCCCAGAATTCGATTTGTCTCCAGGGAACAGAATCCTGCTTGAAAACCTGATAGTCGATTTAGCAGTCAAGTTTCTTCCCCTATATCAGTGTACACAAGAGCCTGTGCAAGTTGACTGTTTAACCTTGTAAAAGTAAAGTAAGTAAAGGTATCCCTGTAACAGACCGTGAAGGCCCACAGGGTTGTGAGGTGTTGAGGGTCCCACATTTTCTAGACAATCGACTCATAGATGGTGGTAAAGTTGTTAGCCTTACGCGCTGGCCGCCCTTTACCCCCAAGAATATTCCTGGTACTCATTTCTGTTGGAGGCTGAGTCGACCCCAGGGCCATAGTGTGGCTGGAAGGATTAAGTAAATTGAAAAAAAAATCCTCATCGGTATTCGATCCCGCGACATTCCGGCTTGTAGCATAGTGCCTCAGTATTGGTTTTAAGGTACATTTTGATACTACTTCCCATGCAACGACACGTCAGTCAGGTTAGTCTGCAATGCGCTCTGACCAGCTGCTTCCCGAATGTACGTAGTTGTAAAACGTTACAGCTGCAGCGCTGTGCTACCGAGTTGCCACATCGGTACGTGCTGTATGGATGCATCTTGGAAAGGAAGCTGAACAATGGCAGTGAGGGTGCGTGCTGTTGGGAGGTACGCGTGGCTGTACAGTCATCTCCAAAATGTGAGTGCTGCAGAAACATTTGAAGCAGTAGAGATATAAGGGTTTTTTTTTTCAAGAGTGCAAATATTTCACTTCTTTCTGACAATTTAAAGGACGTACAGTTGCTTCAGAGATTGTAACGTTCCCACCTCATGACTCGTGGTACGCGGGTTCAAATACACGGCGGAGGTCGTCGAATTTTTAAGGGCGGAAAAATGCAGGGAACAAGTCGTCCGGGAGGGACTTTAAGCTGTGTGTCCCGTGTCGTAACTTTACGGCACGTAAAAGAACGTCATATCCCCAAATGGGAATCACTGAGCCAAATTACGGACGTTTCCCGCCCAATAATAGTCTCTAAGGCCTCTGATAGATGTGGGAAGCATTATAGATACCGCTAAGCAAGTGGCCGAACTCGCTTGCTCGGCGGGACTGATGGTACGCACCATTTATCGGTAGGGTATAGAGACTGGTAGAATATCATAGAGGGAAGCACAATAGATCAAACTGGTCGCGGTGCATGGGGAAACCCACCCGCTCTAAATAACTAACTAACTAACTACCTCAAAGATTTAAGAAAGGACAGTCTCTTCCAACATTTGAAAAGGTGCAGTCACTTCAAGGCTCTGAGCCCGGAGGAACCCTTAATTTATCATATACTCCCGAATATAACACGACCCCCCTATTGTTCAGTTGAAAGAATCAGAAATTTGGCAACATTGAACGTGTCATTTAGTTCTAAGGCGACCCCTGTTTCCAACAAGCAGTATTTGAATGAAATATCGCTTTATATGCAGGTTAATACGACATTTTGAGGCAGTTCGGGCACTTAAGACATTTTATATTTCCAAGATTTGACCCCGCAAGATTATTTCTGAGCACCCTGTTGTCAATCGCAAACACGTATAGCTGTCTGTCTGTCCGTTACGTAAGTTACATCAAGTTCTTACTTATTCCCTCTCGGGTTAATCATCTGCTGCAGTAGTTATACTTCGTTTGCAAGAAATACTGGTGTCGGTACAGCTGCGGCCTTCCCTACCGATTCTTTATGCCAGTCAGTCATGTAACATGCGTTTCTTCTTCAGAAACAATTTTCATATGGGAAATGTACAGGGTAAAGACTGCGCTCTGTCGGTTGCAGAGGTTATTAAGCGCAGATGCAGATGCGATTAATGAACCGGGAAACACCGGAGTGGGTGACGCTCCGACTTCGCGTCCGGGCGTTCTGCATTGAAATCTGGGCCCATAAACCAGTCTTTCTGGTTTTCTTCAGGCCTTCCTGACGAATGCAAGAATAGTACAGCAAATTAGGCTACGACAATTTCGTACTAGTTTCTTATTGTCCTATCATGTGACTGTGTATAGTCTCGAGTTACTAACAGTGTGATTAAGTGGGCCATAATTGAATAATACATAACAAGGCGAACAAAAAGTTTAGGGCGTAAATAACATTCAGACAGAGGAAATTTAATTGTTTAGAAGTAAGGTTGGACTTTACAGAAGTACCCACGGAACTTGTGTGTGTGTGTGTGTGTGTGTGTGTGTGAGGGGGAAGGGTACGCGAGAGCAGAAAGAATGGTTGCCGTAGATGAACAGAACAGTGACAGGCTCCCAAATTCTTCACTTCACTGCAAACCAAACGGATATAACAGTAGAGGCATTTGGAGACCGATAGAAAGTTTCATGACCTCAGCTTATCACAGCTGTGGATATGAAGATGTCTATCTTCTGGGATATAATGTCGTATAGACCTTGAAAGTCAGCAGACGTTTCGGAGGTACATGTCGCCTTCATCTTCAGGGTTGAAGATTAGTCCAAGCAAACTGGCTGCCTGCTTAATGCTGGTTTGTTGCGTGGCTTACATTTCAACTCTGAAGATGAGGCGGACATGTTACTCCAAAACGTCCATTGACTTTCAGCTGACTACACTGCGTTATATCCCATACGATGGTTGATTATGAAGTCGAAACAAGCTTTATTTAGTCTATTCTCTGGAGGTTAGACTAAAATATGTGCAGTGATGGAATTAGAGCAGATGAAACCTTCCTGTTTTTTCTTTCAGAAGAATGGTCCGAGGATCTCTAATTCTCTGTGGATCTCGCATTCTGAAGGAAGAGCCATATATTTTTGGCATTTGGGAAAGAGGCTGACTGAGGACAAATTGTTCTTAAAGTAAGAGGGCATCTGACTTATAGGACAAATTTTTAAGTTACTCGTAAGATGATGGCATACAAAATGTACAGGCCTATACAACGGTTTATTTGGAAGAGTGTGGCTTAGGTTTGTATCCCGTGCAGGACCCTTGTGATGGCTTGAACTTTAGGTTTCATAAAGGAGGGAACTTGCATATCATTCATCAGTAATCTGTCAGACGACAGGTCCACGGTCTCTTCCAAAACAGTTCCTCCACTTAATGCGATCTAGAGCGTTCTCCTTCAAATGAGAATATCCTCTTCTGTTCCCAAGGTCATGCAGCATCTTCTTGCGGCCTCTTCCTCGTCTTCTGGTTCGCATACATGGTGTCTCTGTTTTTGGAAAGAGACTATCCAGGAAAAGTGATAATGTGGTAGTTTTTCCATTTGCTTTCCACATCGCAGTACAGCAGCCGTTCAAACCACTCTGGTCACGCCTGTTGCTGTACGAACTTGGACCATCTCGAGCGTCATTTGGTCTGCGCTTCAAGTCGCTGCTGATGACGCTGCTTCCGGCATCAGTTTCTGGTTTTTGGTTTCTCTTTTCGTCTGATGCCTACCCTTTGACCTGTCCAGCAAGGGAGGCCCTGCCAGTAGCTACGCTACCGCTGGTATAGCTCTCAGGGTTCTTGGCATACATATATGTTAGTTGAGTATTCGGAAGACTGTTCAGTTAAGACATGCCGTTGTGCTGGTTGCGTCTGGGAAAGGAAAGGAAGGTATCTTTTTGCCTGTACAAAGGTAGGGCTTGTATATTCCTCCAAGCATTCGCCTTTGGGGACTGAGGAAATACACGATTAGTTACTATTCATGGACATTGTGTAGAGGTTGCAGAAGATGTAACGGAAGTGGGATATATAAATAAATAATGACGAAACAAAAATAACAACATAGTTAATAGCGTTTTCTGTTGTAGCTGTAAGGTAATTTTGCTTGCTTACAAATAATCGGCTTATATATGGTAAAACGACCAGTTAAGCCGGATAGTGAATTCTAATGGTGGCATTATAACGTAAATGTCTCCTTGCTACAGAATAATTCCTCGTAGAAGTAAATTAGTGTTGTCTGTATGGAATCTGTGTGAAGCAGTGACTGCAGCATTCCTACCAGAGTCGGGTCGGACCGCGCCTGTTCGTATGGGCGTCTTCCATAGTAACTCCCACACCACTCCAACATTCGTTCTTGTGCTGTTAGTGTAGCCGCGTTACGGTTAGCACGTATCAGAATGCTGGAACGTAAGAGAGATAAAGTAACGGTAATGGAGATCTTTACATCATGATAAGTTTGTGGATTGCTCATCTTCGGATGTTCTTGGAGTGACTGAATCCAATGTTTGGAATATGTTGCGTGCGTGTAGGGCAGGATGAGAAAGATATTCCTCAGTTCAAATATTATGTTTTTGGACATTATCCATCGTCTTGTCTCTATCTAAAAACCTTCCTTTTTATTTTTCAAAACACAACGTTTCGGAAACTGGATTCTGTCTCCATATTCAGGTAATACATACTCAGTTGGACCCAGTCGATAGAGCTAGTCCCTCTCTCCGGATATTCTGCAAACTTTTGGTTCTGTGAAACCAGGAAGCCGAAGACATAGGCTGGTGGCTAATTTCGCAATAGAGAAATAGTGGCTGAGGGCTTAAGTAGCTCAGGATGAGGTACTGTGGCGAGCTTTTATGAACACGGTATGAACTTTCCGGTTCCATACAAGTGTGGGATTTATTTTCTTTTTATCTATTCCGAAACTGTGAACTTGCACTCTGACTGCTACAAAAAAAAAATCTCAATGGCATGTAGTCCGCAAGCGAACTATACCGACCGAGCGACCGCCGCTTGCCGGCGAAGTTAGTGCCAACTTTATCGGATAGAGAGTGCCACGTGGTCAGCGCAACGAATCTCCACGGCCGTTAATTTCGGTTTTTTAGACCGGAACCGCTGTTTCCTTGAAACAGCTCCTCAATTATCCTCACGTGGCTGAGGACCCAGTTCCAGACCCACTACTTCTCAGAAAATCTGGTAGTGTCGGGAATCGAACCCGGATCTCTGGATCTGTAGCCAGGAACTCTGATCACTAGACCACAGAGGCTGTCACTCTGACAGCTACTGGTGTAAAATTTGTTCTCTCGCTTCAGGGAAAGAACATGGATTGAGGGGGCGAAAGTTAGGCCTGATATTTGCCCCTGAAAGATTAACATACATGAATTAATTTCAGTTACCATTTCAGATGAATTGAGTCGACTTGTTTATGGGCAGGACGACTGGTCTGCCAAGAGGAAATACATTTTTCTTCGCAACGAAATCCAGACTGGCTCCGGGGCCTACGCGCCGTGGGTTTGTTCTTCGTGAGTGGTCAGGGACAGGGAGCTTGCCTCACATGTGTTTATTTATTTGGTCCTATAAACTGACGCTGAAGTCTGTTTACCCGCGCTGCTACAGTCTTGCTCTGTGTCGGTGATGGCATGATGCAGTTTAATCTCACACCTTGGTACCTGTTCACACATCTTATCAGTTCATAATGAATCATATGGTTATTATCCATGTAGAATGATTCCCGATATGATATGTAAAATTCGTACTCATGCCTGCAATGACATAGTATCACATTTACAAGTACGTCAGTCTACAACTGTGACTACGAAAACATTCTTATTGACCAAACTAAATTTATATGATTTGGGGGGGGAGTCGTACTGGCTGACAGCGTGCTCTGCCCATCGAGTGGTTAAATAGGGCGAAGCAAGCCTCAGGGACTAAAAGCAGGCCTTACAAGTGTATAGCAATGATAACTCAATTTTAGGTTACTTCATTCCATCCTATATACTTGTATTCAGGCCTATAATGTATCTTATTGAAGCGCGCTGTGTGTTCAGTATGCAGATAGTTGTATGTTGCGCGTCCACATAACTCGTGCTCGTGTGACTCGCTATGCTCGCGAGTAGTGTGGACGATATGACAAGTCACGAGACAAGTAGATTTTAAATTTTTAATTTAAAAACTATAGCCAATAAATTAAAATACGACTACAGCCTATACACACGGATCCTCACGCGCCGAAGCCTGGCGAGCAACTGAAGTAGTGTGGACGAAGATTTACGAGCACAAGTAAAAGCCAGACGAGTCTCCCGACGAGCACGAGCACGAGTAATGTGGACTCGCCTTAAGAATAAAGAGTTCATTAAAAATGTATAGTACAAGATATAAGCAATCGAATTATTTTACTGCACTCAGTTTTAAGAAAACCTAGGGGGGGACATATACTGTACTATACGGTCATTTATACGCAAAATTGCCAACACAAACTTGACAATGTAAGTTACATTACCATTACATGTTTCGACTTTTGATAGTATAAATCTTGTTTTGGAGCACCAATTTACAGTTTGTCGCTTATGGTCTTGTCACCAATTTGTTTCAGTTCACTGCTACTTCAACGCAACAGCGTAGTTGGTTGAGGCACTATGCTAAAAGCCGGAAGGTCGTGGGTTCGAGTCCCGATGGGGTGGATTTTTTTAATTGACCTAATCCTTCAGCCGCACTTTGGCCCTGGGCTCGACTCAGCCTCTAACAGAAACGAGTACCAGGAATCTTCCTGGGGCGCTGTAAGGCTGACAACCTTACCGCCATCTGTGAGCCGACTGTCTGGAATATGTGGGAGCCTCGACGTCTCACAACCCCATAGGCCTTCACGGACTGTTACAGGGATAGCTTTACTTTTTACTGTTTCACTGGAGAGGAACCACTGTAGCGACAAGCTACGGGCTGGACGACTGAGGGGTCGGAGTTCTGGGCCCTCAAGAGTCAAGAATTGTGTTCTCCACGTCGTCCAGACCGACTCTGGGGTTCACCTCCTATCCAATGGGTACCGTGGGCTCTTTCCCCGGGGATAAAGCGGCTGGGGCGTAAAGCTTACCACTCACCTCCAGCTAGTCCCCAGGTCAAGAAAATGTGAATGTATACTTCCACTTCCCCATACGCCTTTATGGTGTAGGGCGTAATTAGTTGAGCACAGGAACATCTTTACCTTTACCTTTACCTTTACCTTACTGCTTCACTGTCTGCTTGCTAGTGCACGTCGCTGTACTCACTACTTACGTGTATTTCCGTCGCACTGTTACACCACACGCGAACGCTACACTCCGCTTTTGAGCACAAACTCACTGAACGCGATAATTTCACACACATTTTTATTCCGGCGTCTTCATTAACGAACATTCTCGAAGGATCTCGGCCGGTTTCAGTCTGCTTAGCTTCCAGAACCATCCGGAATGAGAGGGGAAGAGACCGCGCCCAATCATCTCATCTCCCCCCCCCCACTTGGTACGCCGGATAATTGACCATCTTAAAGTTTTTATACGCATACTACTGTTACACGTTTACAGATGTGCTTTACCATGGTTCCCAACGTGACGTTGCAAGAATGTGCCATATCTATCCGGACGGATTTCTTTTTGTTTAATTTTGGAAATTTTTGCAAAAATTTGTCAATAAAATGCAATTTGGCGTTTAGAATTACTGGATTCTTGGACATTGCCCATCATCCGGTATTCTAGAAACTAGAAATCACAACGTTTCGGAAAATAGATCTGTTTCCGTCCTCAGGTGAGGAGGGAGACACCTACTCTGTTGGGTCCCTTAGAAATAGCTAACCTCAATCACTTTTTAAGAGACCCAATTGAGTAGGTGACTTCCCTCCCTCAACTGAGGATATTGTGTTTTGTAGTTTCTAGAATACCGGACGATGGACAAACTCCAAAAACCCAGTAACTCTGAGTGTTATGTACCATCATCAGAACTCTTTAGAATGTACATTCCAGTTTGGTTTAAAGCAGACAACAGTAGCTGATTCTTTACTAGATGATCCAAGTGAGTGTCTCAAACGTAACTCGCTAAATATACGTACATGGTAGGTAGTTAGCATGTAATAACATAATATGTGTATACACCATCCTCGAGTTATATGTCATGTGTTGAAGCAGGAAATGATAGTGCAACACATATTTTCAATTTTGTGTAGACAAAAAAAAACTCCGTGGTTTAGTCCGAAGCGAACTATACCGACCGAGCGACCGCCGCTCGTCAGCGAAGATAGTGCCGACTTTAGCGGATAGAGGGTGTCACGTGTTCAATGGAACGAATCCCCACGGCCGTTAATTTCGGTTTTCTAGACCGGAGACGCTATGTCCTTGAAATAGCTCATTAATTATCCTCACGAGGCTGAGTGGACCCCATTCCAGACCCACATATATGAATAATTATTGACAAAGTACATGTTTTCGAGCCTGTTTTCTTAAAAGAAACTCTGATAATACAACGAAATTGCTTTCTAGGCGCGTTTACAAAATTTGCGAGAAACATCTATTAGCTTCGTTATGGCCTTCTGTCTGCGTGCATGGAACTGCTGTTTCCATTGGACACATTTTTTGCCATTTATATTTGGGGAGTTCTGCTATCTTTTGACAGTCTTCAGTTTTTGTTAAAATTGGTAAAATATAACGAATATTTTACAGGGAGAACAAACATTTTTTTTAAGTCTCACTCTGTCTCCTACCCCATTGACGAGAGCACACTGAGCTTGTCATGGCCATCCCATTTATCAATGTCATAGCAGTTAGCGATTGCAACAAAAGCTGACGAAAATAAGTTAGGACAATGAAAACTAAATAGACAAAACGTCAAGCTGAAATATCTTTACGCGCCTCAAATGTCACGTTGTACGTTTGTTTCCTGTCATGTTTCTCAAGTCGCGCTGTTAAGGGGGCGCTAACTGAGCATTGTTGAAAAATATTTCCATTTTTATTTTCAGTACATTAAAGAATGGTGGACAAATATCGATCATTCTTCCCCCATTATATGATTATTTCCATCATTTCCTGCGTCCAAATTTATCTATAAAACCAGACATACATGTAGAAGTAGTTCTACGTTCCCTCAACAGATGGCACTTGTATCTCTGTGAGCATATATATAGCATGTTCCAGAAATAAGCTGAGAAAACTGGAGGGTGAGTTCTGTGGCCCAAAACAGTGAAAACTTTTTATGTAGACATTGGTCCGGAAGGGCCTCGGTAAAGAACTAGAGCCATTCGAAAGGGTTGTGGCAACAGCAGGATTAGAACTGCCTACGAAAGTAACGTGTGCCAGGGACACTTTTGAAGGGAACTGGAGTTTATAGAGTGGACAATGTGAATGACCAGAAGCCTTCTCCATTCAACAGTGAAACTCGCAGACATGCTGTTTAAACACTTGTTTAAAATGGGCCTATCATGTAATTACAGGTATTGGCGGACGAATGAAGTCATAGTTCTGTAAACAGTCCGTCTTTTGCTTATATCTGCATTGTACAACGTTTACCCTTTAATATCATAGGACAGTACACATGGGGTTAAACATCCGTCAGACAAACATCAGTAACAAAAGAGTTTTGTTCAAGAAATAACGCGACAGTTGACTAAAAATGTAGTTTTACGTTCGAGTGACAGGAGGTAACAATTGTTTGTGGTTACAGTAGGGGCTCAAAATATTGACCTTTGCACTACCACACAAGCTTCGGCGCGACAATGTATAGATTACCGGATGCGCTTAAAAATGCCAGGAGTGTTGCGGACTGAGGTGCAGCCATTTTGAACTCGTTACAGTAGTTCCTCTGCAGTATCCACTGCACAAAGGTACACTGAATAGCCCCAGAGAAAAAAAATCGATAGAATTCAGGTGTGATGAGCGACTGGTCCATGCCTTGCTATCCATCGCCCGGCGTATTCGGGCGGTGCAAGTGAGAACAGGCTGGGACACCGTCATGCATGAGCTACAGGTTTTGTCGAATATCTAGCAGGACTCTATCCGGCAACTCCAACAAAATGTTCTCCAAAAATGTCGGTAAGTAGTGCCATTGAGTCTGTGAGGCAAATTATATGGGCCTGCGAAACAGTCCACGACAGTACCGGCCCAAACTTAGAAAACTGCTTTTATATGATTCAGTTACAGTGTGTTTGTTTATGTCCCTCCAGATGTGCTTCTTATAGAAATATAGTATGCCGTTCCTAGTGAAGCCTCCTTTGTCGGTGAAGAAAGCATGGCTGCTTATGAAGGGAGTTTGACCACACTGTTGATGGAACCACTGGCAATATTGTTGGAGTGGACGAAAGTCAAGCGGACTGTCCCCTTTGCAATGGTACGGGTATAACAACTGTTCATGTAGATCCCCACACACTGTCTTGCCCGCCACATGTTCGGCATCTTGTATTCAACGAAGACAGGTACGGGGCTGTGTCTGAGTATGCACACTTTCACATCAACTGTTCGCCCGCGGTCTGCTGTAGAAGGGCGCTACATCAACTGTTAGTCCTCGATCTGCTATGGAAGGGCGCTACATCAACTGTTCGCCCGCGGTCTGCTGTAGAAGGGCGCTACATCAACTGTTAGTCCTCGATCTGCTATGGAAGGGCGCTACATCAACTGTTCGCCCGCGGTCTGCTGTAGAAGGGCGCTACATCAACCGTTCGCCCGCGGTCTGCCGTAGAAGGGCGCTACATCAACTGCTCGGCCGCGGTCTGCTGTAGAAAGGCGCTACATCAACTGCTCGCCCGCGGTCTGCTGTTGAAGGGCGCTACATCAACCGTTCGCCCGCGGTCTGCCGTAGAAGGGCGCTACATCAACTGCTCGCCCGCGGTCTGCTGTAGAAGGGCGCTACATCAACTGTTTGCCCACGGTCTTCTGTAGAATGGCGAGCTGTACCTGTCTCCATGATGCGACGATCAGTGGCGTGACATGCCAGTCTAAGCCGAGGATGCATCTCCAGGTACATTCTTGCAGCTGCTGCAACGTTACTGCGGGCTTCTCCTAGAACTAAGTGCATATCGGCGTATTCTCGGAATGTGCAGTTGTCCATTTTAAGCACAGTCGACACTTGTCTGTACATACAGTTCAGTGAAAGTGAATGCTTGCCATCACGTGGTCAGCTCACTGTCACCCAAAACTGTATTATTCTTGAATGGTGAAGGTGGGTGTCAGCTTTAAACCACAGTTTCTTTAAAAAATGTCACTAGCATACGTTACTTTTGTAACCCCAGCTTTAATCCTTCTGTTGACGGAATACTATCGAGTGGCTATAGTTCGTTACTGAAGTATTTCTGGGCCCATGTTCATTGTTTTGGGCCACAGTACTTGCCCTTCAATTTTCTCTGCCCATTTCTGAGACACGCTGTACAGCGTTTACTCATGTTTAAAATGGGCCTATCATGTGATTGCAGGTATGAAGTTATAGTTCTGTAAACATTCCGTCTTTTGTTTATATCTGCATCATAACAATGTAAACAATAAGTGTCCAGACTGCGTAACAACATAGCAGTGTTCTTACTTTGATCACCTTCAAGTTCTGAAATGTGACTCACACATTCTTTCTGTCACTTACCGCTGTGGCGCCACATGGCCATAAGTCTTGCAAATACCAAATGCATAGTTTTATACCTTAAACCATATGGTCGCATGGCGACGAAACAGCGGGAGATAGCTATGTACATACCTCGTATGGTCTCCTAGCTGCAGCTACGCAATCAGAAGAGAAGAGAAGGAACAGGGAAGACGAAGAATTGCATGTCCTTCCTACACGTCAACAGTTTATGCGGAATTGAATTCGTACTAAACAAGCATAGGTGTGTGATATACTGGATATCTGCGTGTGCAAAGACATGCAGTCTGTAACACAGATGAGTTAGTCAAGAAACGTATGTGAGGATTCCAAGGAGGGCCAGACACATTTTGAACCGAAACTAAATGGATTATACGTGTTTATACAGTGAAACTGATTTGCCGTCTGTCTACAAGATGACGCTACCAGTCAGCTGTTAGCTGTGAGTTGTGCGTCGAAACTAAAACTAGTCATACCTATGTAAGATTTGAGGCTTTCACGGCGGTGACTATGAAGAAAGCAGTTTTCTGGGATGTGGCACCGTGTATATGTGGTGTTAACCGACGTTTCGGAGGAACGTATCGCCTCCATCTTCAGGGTAGAAGGTCTGCTTTTACCGGTTCTCACGGCCTCTTCGCTTGCGGATTTCTTATATTTTTCCTTCTACCCTGAAGATGGTGGCGATACGTTCATCCGAAACGTCGGTTAACACCACATATAGACGGTGCCAAATCCCAGAAAACTGCTCTCTTCATAGTCATACCTAATTCACTTAGTGAATTCCCATAGTGGAGTTCTGTCCAGTGTCCCGCAAAGAAACCAGTGTCACACTAGTAACTAATTAAAAACAAATTAGCCCTTTTTAATATTTCTCGTTGATGAGTAAAAGGTAAAGTTGTCCCTGTGCTTAAGTAATTGAGCACTACGCCATAAAGGCGTATGGAGAAGTGGATGTATAGATAACGTTTTCTTGACCGTGGTACTAGTTGGACATGTTGATGAGTTCAGATTTTTAATATTATTCTCTAGTTCAGATTTGCTGTGGGCATTAAATTTCTGCAGATAAACAGATACACAGTTTGGCATGGAGAGAGAAAATTGTTTAAGAACCACTGGCTCAATATTGGTGCAACAATGTATGAAGTGTTATGCTATCCTGTTATGGTTAATGCTAAATCAAGACAAGAAAAGGGTTTCCTCCTTTTTACATGATTCAGTCCATTTAACACCTGGTGGAATATTTCGCTGCAGTGTCCCTGAACCTACACGCGTGTTACTAATTCAGCCATCATTGTGTGTCCTGTTTGATATAGGAGCAGAGAAGTATTCGGACTACGATTGAGAGAAAATTATCTTCACACGACGGACAGTAAGAAGACTGTCTGCCCACATTGCATATAGCATCGCTTTTCTGGTTTTGAATTAAGAGTAAAGCGTGATCTACTACACGTTCGAACTGTTTACTTTATTTTTTAAAGTGTTTGTTGAAATATTTTGTACACGCAGTTTCTGAGCATGTTTATGTTACGTGTACATATGCATAAGGAATAAAGGGCCGAATAAACACATGCTATTATTCAGTTCAGAATCTTTTATCTTGTCTTGTCTTCCAAAAAAACGTAGAGATTAAAATGCATACGATTATAATTGTGTTGGGGACCTCCTGGTCGTGGTTTAAGGTGCTGAGATTCGGTCTCGGGTTCGAATTCAATGAGATTCAGTGTGAAATTTCTTGTATTCTTTTTCCTCCATCTCTGACAGAGCCTAAACACAGTAAATATGGAGCGAATCTGGCTGTGCCGTGTTTCCGTGCCTAGTTAAGCTGTAAGCCTCTTCACCGACCGAGCGACCGCCGCTTGTCGGCGAAGTTAGCACCAACTTTAGCGGATAGAGGGTGACGCGTGGTCAGCGAAACGAATCCCCACGGCCGTTAATTTCGGTTTTCTAGACCGGAGCCGCTTTTTCCTTGGCATAGCTCCTCAATTATCATCGCGAGGCTGAGTGGACCCCGTTCCAGACCCACTACTTTTCAGAAAATCTGGTAGCGCCGGGAATCAAACACGGGACCCCTGGATCTGTAGGAAGGAACTCTGACCACTAGACCACAGAGGCGGTCCATAGGATGGTTAATGGATAGTCAATTTGACGGAATGTTAAAGGAAAGGATGGTAGCCTAATTTGAGGCATTAATCCGGCGTTTGCCTGGAGAGACTGAGGAAAACACTCCAAACCCCAGCCACGATGGTTGGTCGTGGGGCCGAGATTCGAGCCTTGGACCCCCAGAATACTAAGCAGGAGTGCTGTACACCCCACCACTACGTTTGATTACCATGTTCTGTTCAAGTATTTTCAGGTTAATTGAATAAGTAAGAATGACATAAGCAGTCACGTAATACCCACCCGGAAACAGATATCAGCGATTTGTCAGGCAAGTGTGACTATAAACATTTGTGGTACCTAAAGTAAGTAAAATTGGTGGCCGCGCCATAGCTCAAGCGGTTAGTCGCTGGCTTCCCACCGCGGCGGCCCTGGTTCGATCCCGGGTCTGGTCAAGTGGGATTTTTGGTGGACAAAGTGGCGCTGGGGCAGCTTTGCTCCGAGTACTTCGGTTTCCCATGCCAATCTTCATTCCACCAATTGCTCCACAATCACCCTCACCTATTATCTGGGGCTGGTACAATAGGCCAGAAGTGGCCGCAGTACAAGGGACTTAGTCCCACCCCACTAGCAATAAAAAAAGTAAAATTGTTCCTGTGCTTAACTAATTAAGCACTACGCCATGAAGACGTATGGGGGAGTGGATGTATATATCCATATTTTCTTTATCTCGGCACTATTTGAAGATGAGTGGCTAGCTCCACGCCCCGGCCGCTTTATCCCCTGGGAAAGGGCACCAGGTACCCATTGGATGGGTGGTCGGGTGGGCCCCAGAGCCGGTCTGCATGTCGTAGAGAAAATTTTTGACCCTACTGGGACTCGGCCTAGGCAACAGAAGTGTTACTAGTCACATTTTCCACGCCTAGATATCACAAATGTAATTGGATCGTGTTACTTGTAATGGATCTTTTGAATATTAATTGTATGCATCCTGTTGTGTGTTATGAACAAGGTACACAAAATGTATACAAAAATTTGGCAGGCTACACAACAGTATTCTGTTTTTAAAACAAAGTAGACGCTATCGTATCAACATTTGTTTTTATTGTAGCTACATGTTTCGACCCATATAGTGGGTCATCATCACGCGTATAACGATACCAGACTCAGTCGTTGAATTGCATCTAATGCTTCAATAAGGATCCTTATTGTGACTTGAGTGTTTTTAAGAATTAGATGCAATTCAGCAACTGAGTCTGGTATCATTGTACCCCTGATGATGACCCACTATAAGGGTCGAAACATGTAGCGTCAATAAAAACAAATGTTGATACGATATTGTCTACCTTGTTTTAAATACAGAATATTGTTGTGTAGCCTGCATACTTCTGTATCCATTTTATGTACCTTGGATCTTTTGTAGGTGTGAACTGCGTTAAAATTGCTTATTGACGTCCAGCCGAACGAAATGGTAACATGAAATGAAATTTCACAGAAATAGCATAATATTTCTTGACAAGCTGAATTGAATATCTGTCAACTGCTCGTGGAAAACGTTAAAATTTGGTGTTCGTGTACCAGACTGTACCGTATAATACACTTGGTCGTCGACTTACGACTGACTTCCGTTCTGACTGACAGGTCGTATGTCGGCAATATACTTATTAACAGTATTTTTTAACGTTTCTAATCTTTTTATCCTCTTTATAATTTATTTTTAAAAACTTCTAAATTTTAATCATCTTTTGTGTGTGTGTGTGTGTGTCTAAGTCGCATAGGTCGTAAGTCGACGACCAAATGTAATTCAGAAGACCGCAGTCTGAATGGAGTTCGTTGGATTACCCTGATTTTGTATGTGTGTGTTCAGCGTGAACGGGACTGTGTTACATTAGAACGCGGCCGCTTTCCCTTAGAACAAGCACATCGTGAGGCAAACCAACACCCAGGCCGTTCGTTCGTTCTAATCCAAAGCCAAGCTAGCCACAAGTAGAAAACGCTCGCGTTACGTAACATCCGGTTTGTAGGAGCAGCAGCAGCAGCATGGGTTGGGTTCTTGCTGCTGCCAGAGTGTGGTGCCAAAGAATTCAGATGATGAAGATATTTCTCTGCTGATTTATTATCTTTCCAAATATAAAGGCAGTTATTTCAAGTTATTAAACTTTCTTCGCGCGAAGTATATAAAATGAGTGCATAATTGGGATATTGTGACAACCCGTCTATATATAAGTTTGGTCCATCTGTGCAACTGCTGAAAAGACCGCAATGAAATTTGCTGTTGGGCATGCAGTTTAAGTTGGTTCGGATCTGTCATATGTGACTCCAATTTTACACGAAGCTCCAATCTAATTGTATCACTTTTATGGAAAACGGCTCATCATATAACAGTTTGACGAGTGGTGTAGATATTGGCATGTAGTGTGGGTGACTGTAGATCGGGTTTGGATTGGGAAATGGATTTATTGACCACTTATACACACGACTCAGAACTACGGGCAATTACAGCGCTATCGCTGATACACGTATACACTCTTAACAAATCTCTACAGCACACGCAAAGCCTCAGTTATTTATAGTCTTCTCTAGTCGTTGCCTGGTAACAGCTCTCAACAATGGAGATTCTTCAGCGTCTGTGCTCATGCTGTTACCCGCTGGCTAGTACTACTCACAACTCAACTCATTGCTCCAGCTGTCCTGGTTATAACATCTTGGCACGGACCACGCAGAAAACGCCCCGTTTCCAACAGTAACTATTGTTGCGTACGCATTCATTTAAACGGGGACGTGTTTACCGAGCCTTTGCCCAGAAACGGTTGCTGTCCACAGGGTCATCACCCAGCAACGGGTCTTTACGCCACAATATTATTGGGATTTGAAATATTTTTGTCATAGCCTAGTTGCAGTGGATATATACGAGAAATGAATAGATTTTTCTCTCTGTGGCGTTACTGGATTGGCGGCCGGTCGATGAAGTTGGCTGATGCTGTGACGGTTCTGGCTTATAATCGCAACGGCCTGGGACACCAAGTGAGACTTTTTGCCGCTTTCCTGTCCTTCCAGCGAATGCTCCGATGGTACCGTAAAGGAAATCGCGACAGTTTCCTTCCATATGCTTTGCAGTTCATCAGTCATTAATTATTGTGCCATTGAACGCCATGTAATCAGAGATACTAAGCGGCCTCCGTAGTCTAGAGGTAACGTTCCCACCTCATGACTCATAGTACGCGGGTTCAAATACCCGGCGGAGGTCGTCGAATTTTTAAGGGCGGAAAAATTCAGGGAACAAGTCCTCCGGGAGGGACTTTAAGCCGTGGGTCCCGTGTCGTAGATTTACGGCACGTAAAAGAACCTCATGTCTCCAAAGGAGGTTACTGAGCCAAATTACGGACGTTTCCCGCACAACAGCAGTCTCTAATACCTCTGGTAGATGGGGGAAGCGCTATACTTGTAGATACCTCTCAGCTAGTAGAGACAGTCTCGCTGGCTGGGCGGGACTCATGGTAAGCACCAGTATCGGTAGGATATAGAGACTGGTAGAAATCATAGAGGGAAGCACAATGGACCAATACAGGTCTAAGTGCATGGGGAAACCCACCCTCTCCAATAACTAACTAACTAATCAGAGATACTGACAGAGGCATTAAATAAATGATAAAATAAATACAGATACACTTGGAAAAATATATTTGTATCCGTAGCAGACGAACCTCATGGCCAGTGAGGCATACAAAATTGCGACGGACACATTTCGAAAATACAAGGAGTGTAGAACCGGGATTGTGCAGTCTGTATAGCGACTGGCTATGGGCTGGATGACCGAGAAGTCGGAGTTCGAGTCCCGGTAGGGTCTCCAATCGTCCAGACCAGCTCTGGGGTCCGCTCAACCTCCTATATAATGGGTACCGGGGGCTCTTTCCCGGAGGTAAAGCGGCCGTCACCTCCAACTAGTGCAGAGGTCAAGAAAATGTGAATCTATACGTCTACACCCCCATACGTCTCCATGACATAGTGCTTAATTAGTTAAGCACAGGGACAACTTTACCTTTATTCCAGTGGATTACTTGTCACTCTTCTGCAGGATGCAATGAACTGCATCATATGGCTGTCAATTTCGTATGCTGTTTGCAAGGTGGAGATAGCGGAGGGGGTTCGTAGCCAATATTTCTGTCAGTGACGCGACTGGCTACGGGCTTCTCGTCAAGGACTTTTCTTGTAGTCATTACATCTCGAACGTCTCTGTTGTTCGTTCAGTCTCCATTCAATGGGCACAACGGGCTCTTTTAACAAGGGCAAAGCAGCCGGAGCGTGAAGTGACCACACAGGTGTAAGATTTGAGGTTTTCACGGCGGTGACTATGAAGAAAGCAGTCTTCTGGGATGTGGCGCCGTGCAGATATTGTGTTAACCGACGTTTCGGAAGAACGTATCGCCTCAATCTTCAGGGTAGAAGACAAGAAGAAATTCGAGAGCGAACCAGCGTGAGCAGGTGCAACAGACTGGTCCAATCTGCTCACGCTGCTTCGCTCGTGGATTTCTTCTTGTCTTCTACCCTGAAGATGGAGGCGATACGTTTTTCGAAACGTCGGTTAACAATATCTTCACAGCCCCACATCCCAGAAGACTTCTTTCTTCATGACCACACAGGTCTTTGCAGAATTTGTGGAGATTCGTACCAAAGTCGCCTATGCGTCTTGTGTACTGTAGTCGTTGACCAGGGGGTGCTTCTGTTTGCTTATGCAGGTGCGAGAATTTTGGAAACAGATGGTGGAGCAGGAAGACTGTCCCTCGTAAGAATGACTAGTTACGTTGAGGTGATGTTATGTAACTTGGGAATTTGGAATGCTGACTAACTCCATAAGGGGCACGCGATAGCGTAGTTGGATGAGGGACTATGCTACAAGCCGGAAGGTCGTAGGTTCGAGTCTCGATGAGGTGGATTGTATTCAGTTGACCCAATCCTTCCAGCCGCACTATGGGCCTGGGTAGACTCAGCCTCTAACAGAAATGAGTACCAGGAATCTTCAGGGGGTGTAAAGGGCGGCCGGCGCTTAAGGCTGACACCCTTACCGCCATCTGTGAGTCGATTGTCTAGAAGCTATGGGAGCCTCGACGTCTCACAACCCTACGGCTTTCTTGGCTCTTTACAAGGGTAGCTTTAACTAACTTCATAGACCATAGTACGGCTTTGAGAAGCCGATGGTCTCGCCATATGGTCAAGAAATCCCTGTTTTTTGTGAAATCTCCGAGGTGGTCTTTTTTCCGTCAGGTTCACTCCATCCTTGCCACAATAAATATAAATTGTATCTCAATTTGATAGGAGACACGCGGTAGCGTAGTTGGTTGAGGCACTATGCTACAAGCCGGAAGGTCGTGGGTTCAAGTCCCGATGAGGTCATTGCATTTTTTCAGTTGACCTAATCCTTCCGGCGACACTATGGCCCTAGGGTCGACTCAGCCTCTAACGGAAATGAGTATCAGGAATATCCTTGGGGGTAAAGGGCGGCCAGGGCGTATGGCTGACAACCTTACCGCCATCTATGAGCCGATTGTCTAGAAAATGTGGGAGTCAACCTCTCACAACCCTATGGCCCTCCACGGCCTGTTGCAGGGATACCTTTACTTTACTTACTTTACTACAATTTGACTGTGTTTCTGCTAACCCCGCCCAAATCCTGCACTGTACAATTGTCCCTTGTCGGCTGACCGAGACTGCTTAGCTTAAACAAATTGGCAGCTATCACCCATATCTGAAGGCCGTGTTCACCAAACGCATCATGCCATAGTGATAAGGAGCCACATGATTTACTTTTTTATTTGTCATTTGTTTAACGGCGATGCCCACAGCAGGGATCGCGTAGTCGTTATAACGACTGGCGACGAGCTGTACAATCGAGGGTTCGGGGTTCGGGGTTCGAGTCCCGGTATGGTTCCAGATTTTTTCCTCTCCACGTCGTCCAGACAGGAACTGGGCCTACTCATCCTCCTGTCCAGTGGGTACTGGGTGCTCTTTCTGTGGGGTAAAGCAGCCGGGGCGTGAGGCTGCGCGCCCACCTCCAACTAGTGCTAGTGCCAGTCGCGCAGTCTGAACGATAACGAATACTGAATAGGAAGGGATGCGGAAGGAAAGGTCGTGGCCAATTTCAAGGTACGAACTATCCCAGCATTCGCTTGGAGGGACTGGACCCCACGAAAAACGCAAGTCAGGATAATCGAACCGGACCTCTCGAATACACGCCAAAGCCATTACAGCCTGAGACAGCTGCTTGTGTATTTAACGTAACTTTGCTACTGCCTAAGGCACGGACCGTGGGTTCGGATCCCACTCGAACCATGGGTGTTTGTGTTGTACTGCGTGTAGGTAGCGGCCTCGTGACGGGCTGATCCCCCGTCCAAGGAGTCCCATCGACTGTGTATAGGTTAACAAACTGAAGAAGCGGAGTAAGTCGAAAGGGCTGTAGAGCCATAGAGAGAGAGAGAATTGAGAGAATTTTGAGTAAGACTCAGCTGGAGTCCGAAAGGATGTGGCTTCGATATTATGCTGAGTTGATTAACTTAACATTTTTACAGCGGTACAGTTTATGTAGAACTGATGATTGTGAATGAGAACTTGGAAAAGTGGTGGTGTGGTTGTGGCCTTCTTCGAGGCGATTTCCCATAATTTTCCTCGAGGGGCGTAGGAAAGAGCACGAAAATCTGGCTGTTCTACGAACCGAGATTCGAAACCGATACCTGTGAGTACGAAGCCGTGAGTGCTGATTGCCCTACCGCAGAGGTTAAACCATTTAGAGATGCTTTCCGTGACATTCGTTTGGGGAGAACGAAGGAAGACCTCAGAATGCCCGGTACTCCAGCCGAGTTTCGAACTGGATACCTCGTGAATATCTACAGGGTGAACCAAGGAGGTGTGCATGACGTGCCCATTATTGGTGTTTTTCAGTAGCGAGAATCACCATGAACCCGGAGACACTTGTGACATGTTACCGTGCTTCTCTTCATTCCCTGGAATTTTTCTTGAACGGGGGACCGCCCACATCTCTTCCTTTTCACAAATTGACCTGCGTAACTTTTGCGCTTGGAAAGTGTATTTAAGTTAATGGAGCAAACTCCGTGGTTTTAGTCCTCAACCGAACTATACCGACCGAGCGAGCCCTGCTTGTCGCCGAAGTTAGTGCCAACTTTTGCGGGTGTCAGCGCAGCGAATCCCCACGGTCTTTAATCTCGGTTTTCTAGACCGGAGCCGCTATTTCCTTGAAATATCTCCTCAGTTATCCTCACGAGGTTGAGTGGACCCCGTTCCAGACCCACTACTTATCAGAAAATCTTGTAGTGCCCGGGACCTCTGGATCTGTAGCCAGGAGCTCTGACCACTGGACCACAGACGCGGTCTCAGTCAATAATAACGTACGAAATTGGTCACCAGGGGGAAACTTCCGAAACGTCTCTCCGCCTGGGTTAGCACGCATTAACAATAAAGCGATGTTACGTGATTATTGTTTCCAAGAAGAAACGTTTACGGAAAATTAGGTAGGAGCTTGGTTGTAGAAACAGTAGTCATATCCTTTAGAGCGAGAATCTTCTGCCATCTTCGAGGGGATGCAAACAAGGGCACTGCGGCGCAGTTCTTTATTCTACTTTTTCCCTTGGTAAGTAATGTTATACCATCACACAAACTTCTTTATTTTCTCACGTAGTTGGTTGAGGCACTATGCTACAAGCCGGAAGTTCGAGGGATCGAATCCCGATGAGGTCATTGGATTTTTTCAGTTACCTAATCCTTCCAGCCGCACTATGGCCCTGGGGTCGTCTCAGCCTCTAACAGAAATGAGTAGCAGGAATATTCTTGGAATGTTCTCGGGGGTAAAGGGCGGCCGGCTCGTAAGGCTGATAGCCTTACCGCCATCTGTGAGCCGATTGTCCAGAAAATGTGGGAACCTCAACGTCTCACAACCCTATGGGCGTCCACGGCCTGTTACAGGGATAGCTTTACTTTATACTTTACTTCTTTTCACTTTTCGATATATGTTTGGACTATAGTTGGCCGTCATCAGCTGATATTAATACACAGATGTTAAAAGATCAACATAATTGTTGGAACTGTAGACTATAGTTGTATTGCATAATCGTTTCTAAGCCTCGTCCATCTTGTAACCGAATTTGTTAGGACAAATTATTGTCTGCATATTATTATTATTATTATTATTATTATTATTATTATTATTA